>NC_083429.1:6906529-7176859 GCF_020745735.1 Hemiscyllium ocellatum | reverse complement strand
TCAATCTTTATGTCAAACATATACTTATCACACCTTCCCCACTCTCCACCGAGCCCCCTCCACATTCACATTTGTTTTTGTTATGAATAACACAAACAATAAGGGACACATCACTGATCCCTGTGGTACACCAGGGGACACTGGTCTCCAGTCACACAAACAGCCTTCTCTCACTATCCTCTGCCTCCTGCCAAAAGACAATTTTCGTTGGAACTTGTCAAGTTATCATTTATGTTGTGAGATTTTACATTATTTTTCAGTTTCCCAGCTGGAAATTTGTCAAAGGCTTTCCTACAAAGCTAAACAATCGACCTCCTCAAACTAATTCAATCACATCATTGGATGTCACTTCCTTCTGATAAAGTCATGATGGATTATCCCTGATCAGACCTTGAGACTCTGATTGGAGTTCAATTTTCTCCTTCCCTATTTTCTACAGTAGTTTCCTTAACAGTGACCTAATACCCGCTCGTCTATATTCCCTGGTCTATCTCTCCCACCCGAACTGTGAAGTGGAATCGTATTAGCAGTTCTTCAGTTCTCTGGCACCTCCCCTATGGTCATATCCTAATTAAAATATTCAGTCAGGGTCTTTCCTCCATTCACCCCAACAGCCGCCTGTGATACAACTCATTCAGACATGGAGATAGGTCCAAATTTATACAGAACAAAGCCTCAAATCCTTTCTCGTATTTTACATCAATCTGTTCAAGTCTTTCCCCATCCATCTCCTTGAATTCTGTACTTGTCTTCTCCGTCTCTAAAGTAAAATAGATGCGAAGGTCTCATGTAACAATCCATCAATGTTCTCCAGCTTGACACACAGATTGCCCCTTTGGTTTCTAATGGACACTAACTGTTTGCTGATTATTCTGCTCTACTTGTCCGTGTAGAATCTCGTGGGATTCTCCCAGATCTCGCCTACTTGTATTTCTCCATGTCCCTGTTATTCAGTCCCCTCTGTGTTTCTAAGTTTCACTGCAACCAGCTCTCATGTTTCAAAACTCGAGATCACAGGGTGAGTTTCCACATCAGAAAATCTTGCCGTTTTAGGGATGAATCTGAATAATACCTTTTGCAGTTCCTCTGTAGACAATATCTTATTTCTTAGATTGGGACTCCGAACAATACAAAATACTCTCATGAACACTCGATACAACTGGTGCATGACGTCTTCTATATTCCAATTACAATCACCTGAATGTAAAACTATTTTTTCTTTGCTATTTTCATATGTTCTTCCTAATACCTCTCGCTTTAACCTTTCTTATGAGCTTACTTCGTGAGTTTTTTAAAAAATCTCATGAATATTCAACTCTACGTTATCCATTGGTTCTTCTTTGTCTATGTCCACAATAATCATCTTCAAACCATTCCAAAGAAAATGTTTGCCACTTCTGGTTTTCCTTTCATCGGTATATTCTCACACTCCCAAGTTATGTTATTACCTTCTACATATGTAGTCGCATGTTCTTTGTAATCGAGTCCAACAGACACCCGAATGCAGATGACAAGATAACTGCTCTGTAATTCACCCCTCCCCATCTTCATCCTTTCTTAAACTGTTGGATAATATTTGTAACCTTTGCCTTATACAGATTGGCTAAATGACTTTCGAGAATGTGTCAGAAGATAAAGTAAAAATCCGCGATGCAATCAACATGTTATTGCTGCTTCCTCATAAATCCTTGTATGAAGTACATCTGGTCTGTCAGATTTATAAATACTCAATCCAGCTTTCTTTTCAAAGATGACCTCAACATTGATTAGAATAATCTTAGACTTTACTTACACAAGTCCCATGGTCACTTTGTATTTCTGGAAGAATTTCTGGACATTCTTCCAATGAAGATAGACGCAAATAAACTGTTTCTTTTCCCTGAGATTTCTCTGTTCTCTGCAATAAACTATCCTGAACGCACACCAACTGTTCCACATTTGACCTTGTTTTTATTTTTTTTCATACCTTGATAGATGCTTTTTAGCAGTTTTTATGTTTTTCTTTCATTTGCATGCTTTTTCTCTTTTCGATTTTCTTCTCAGTTTCTTGGTCATCCTTTGCTGGGTCCTATATTTCTCTGAATCCACTGGATTACTTCAACTTGGCATCTTTCTAAGCTGCTTCCTTTCATCAAATAGGTAAGTGAAGGTGGGGTTGAAAGTGATACTCGGAGAGGAGGTTGGGGCAGATTGATAGCATGGAAGGTGGACGCATAAGAATGTACAAAATGGCTGTGCTGACTTGGAATGTTGGAGTGGGATAGGGTGGGATTACGGGAAATCGGGAAATCCTCTGTGATCCCCTGTGTTTGGAGGGTCCCAAGGCAGAAGATGACGCTTTCTTCCTGCAGGCTTCTGGTGGCTCGGGTTTGGCGATGGAGCAGGTCCAGGACCCTCATGTCCTTGGCAGAGTGGGAAGGGGAGTTAAAGTGCTCAGCCACAAGGCGATGGAATTGTTCAATGAGGCTGTCCCAGAGATGTTCTCTGAAATGTTCCACAAGTTGACCTTCTGCCTCGCCAATGTAGAGAAGAACACTTTGGGTTCAATAGATGCAGTAGATGAGGCGGTCTGTCTCCCTTCATCACCTATCACTTTGAACCCCACCTTCATCTACCTACCGCAATCCCTGCTAACCTCCCCCCTGCCTCACCCCCTTCTCATTTAGCCCTCAGCCCCCTTGACCCATAAGGTTCGTTCCTGATGAAGGCCTTCTGCCCGAAACATCGATTTATCTGTTCCTAGTATGCTGCCTGACTATGCTTTTCCATCACCACACTCTTTGCCTCTGATCTCCAGCATCTGTAGTCCCGACTTTCTCCTCACACCTTGATGGCTTGCATGACTCAGATTTATAACAGTTACTTCAAATAAAACAAAAACTGTTGTGTACACAAACAGCATAAAAGAAAAGCAGTACATTGTGGTCACTGTTCCCAAAATGTCCTTTCCAGCAAATTTTTCAATTAGCTCTTCTGATTCCTCAACACCACTTCCTAAATCACCTGATATCGAGCTCAGTGCTTAATATAATGCTCATGTAAACCATCTCACACGTGGTCTTGAAATCCATTTTTCCCAGCATTAGCATTCAATTGCGTTAACACAGTTTAGATATAACTTAAACAGTACATTATCACTGCAGTACCCACAAATGTGTACAGCTCATTTCCTGTTTTATAACATGTCCAGCATTTGTATTGCAGCTTTCACTTTGATATATAACTCCCATCAATGTTTGCTCCTCCTTGCTGTTTTTTTAATCTCCACATGACTAGATCCTGTGGAATCTGAGCGAGGTGGGCTCTGGGGAGATTGATGGTAGAGATAATTTCGCCACATCATTTATGATCTTCTCAAACTTTAATTACTCCAGATCTCCCGTTATTCTGATGGAGTAGAGATGGACAATGATCTTCCAACAATGCTCTGTATTCCCCCAGAGAGCTGAGACAGCTCTAACCTGGGTGGAAACCTTCCAGCAGGCCGGTAAAGTATTGCTGCGGCTGTACGGGCTCTTAGTGAGATCACATCTAGAGTAGTGTGTACAGATTTAATCTCTTCAATGAAGAAAGGATGTTGTTATATTGGAAGCAGCTCAGAGATGGTTCCCTCAACTGATTCCTGCAATGAAGGTGCTGGCGTATAATGAAATGATGATCAGGTTGACCAAGTAGCCATTGGAGTTTACAAAAATTAAAGATGAACTTATTTGAACATAAATGGCAGAAGGAGTGAACGAGTGAAGTGAATTACCCAGATAGTGGAGGAATCCGTTCCGTTCTCCAGCCTGTTACACAGAAACAACAGGAGGATATTCAGGCCTTCGACCCTGTTACACCAAAACAGGACGAGGCTATTCAGCCCCTGGAGCCTGATATACATTTAGAGAAGGAGGCCAATCAGCCAGTCGAGCCTATAACAGTAGGCGATGCTGCACCAGTATCCTCTTAAACAGCAACAGGATCAGTCCATTCAGCCTCCTCAAGTCTGTAACATAGGAAATGGAAGGATTTAAACAGTGACTGGAAATTGTTACACTGGGATAACAGGAGGCCATTCAGACCCACTGAGCCTATTGCAAGGGAATTGGATAAGGATTAAAAACTATCTGACATTTCTTTCTTGAGAAAGGAAAAGGCAATTCAGACACGTGTCTGTTGTGTGGGAACAAGAGAAGACCAATCAATCCCTCGGTCCCATCTCCGGGATACATGAGGAGACCGTTCAGTATTTCCACCTGTTATAGAGAAGTATGAGAAGACCCATCAGCCCCTCAAAATGTTACACAGTAACAGTAAGATTCCGTAATCTCCCAAACCTCTAAAGCATCAACAGGAGGATGTCATCCTGGCCTTGGAGATGGCAACATGGAAACACCAGAAAGACGTCAGCCATCGATTTTGTACACCAGCAGGATGGTGAGTCCATTCAGCCACACGTGGCTCTTACACAGCATTTGGACCAGATCTCTTTAAAGCGTGTGCCTTTTAAACAGGAATTCAAAGACAACATAAAGCTTTTCAAAGAACTTGTAATAATGGTATACATTAGGGACGAAAGTGTAAAAATAAACTATTGTAATTTAAGGCAAATTGTTACAGTCCATTGTTCAGGATATTTGCAAAGTTAAACCACAATTCATCTGAGTCAACATGGTTTTACGTAGGCTAAGCCGTGTTTGAATTGTTTGCTTGAGTTATTTGAAGATATCACAAACATGGTGGGTCGTGGGAATCCTGGAGATGGAACATATCTGGTCTTCCTGAAGGCATTGGATGTGTCGCTTCTGCAAAGAGTATGTGGTAAGATCAGACAACATGGGTCTAGGAGTAATTTATCAGCTTGGATGGAGGATTGGTTAACCAACAAAGTGGAGTCAGATGGAATAAATGTGTAATTTTCTTTTGACACATGCAATTGTGGGGTGACATTGATTTCAGGACTCATGCCTCAACCATTTGCGATCGATGGAATGACTGTACTCTGTTGATGGGATCGAAAATACGATGCCACATTTTCAGATGACACTAACATCGATGGGAAATTACTTCAGAATGATGATGGAAGAGATGTTAAATCTATATGGATAGGTTGGGTGAATGGGCCAACATTCAGCAAGGAAAATTAAAGTGAAGAAATATGGGGCTTTAAGGGTGTATGTTTGCTCGCTGATCTGTGGGTTTGATATCCAGACATTTCGTTACCTGGCGAGGTAACATCATCAGTGGTGACCTCCAAGTGAAGCGAAGCTGTTGTCTCCTGCTTTCTATTTATATCTTTCTCCTGGATGGGGTTCCTGGGGTGGTGATGTCATTTCCTGTTCGTTTTCTGAGAGATTGACAGATGTCATCTAAATCTTTATGTTTGTTTCTGGCGTTGTGTTTGGAGTGCCACCACAAATAAAAGCCACCATTTCGACTGGGTCAATACATCTATCCAGGGACAGGCTAAGCAAAGACATGCCAGAGAATTCCTAGAGGCCTGGCACTCCAACCACAACGACATAAACAAACACGTAGATCTAGATGCCATCTATCAACTCCTCAGAAAACGAACCGGAAATGACATCACCACAAACCCCAGGAACCCCATCCAGGAGAAAGATATATATAGAAAGCAGGAGACAACAGCTTCGCTTCACTTGGAGGTCGCCACCATTGATGTTATCTAGCCAGGTAATGAAACGTCTGGATATCAAACCTACAACTCAGCGAGCAAACCAACATCCTAAACCTCAAACTGAGCTACAAACCTTCACAAACCTTGCAAAAGCCATGGGCGCAACACGCTACAACTTGCCCGTAGATGGGAAAGGAATGCCATTCGAGAGAGTTCCACTCCCGAACAACTGTACTTCCTGCATGAATGTTTAAGAAAACAACTACTGCCAAAATGTTTGCAATATAAACGCCGATAAAAACACCTCAGGCCAAAAGTTTAACAGAACAAAACGGCCGCAGAATGCTCCGAGAATTAATCAATGACGCCCACCACAGACTCTGAAAATACAAACGGGAAATTGCGCGCCAAAAGCCGTTATTCAAACAAGCAACAAACCAAGTCTGGTCAGACGTGATAGAACAAGCCATCAACACCAAACACCGACAAAGACAGATAAAGAAAAATCGGGACGTGAAGAAAAAACTGGACAAATTCACAAAAAAAAACACAAAACCGATAAGACAGGGGCATGGATAAAGAACTTATCAGACCGGACCCTATCAGACACAGAAAAAGCGGTACTTGTCAAAGGATTAAATTTCAATTACCGAGACACTGACAAGAAGGAATTACTAGCGGCATTAGAAACCACATTGAAGGGCAACAATCTCATGGAAGAAACACAACAAACGATCAGACAGACAGTTGCACCCATTCTCAGCCGAAAGAGGGAAGGAAACTAACTGACCACACAAGAAAAGAAAGCCCTAGAAAACCTCAAAAAAGACAAAAACATCATTATATTACCTGAAGACAAAGGTCGGCTCACAGTCATCCTGAACAGAAGGGACTAGATAGAAAAAGCTAATGCACTACTCGCAGGCACCAACACCTACCAACAGGTGGCGCTTGTCCCGACCACACAACTAGGAAACAAAATTACTTATCTCCAAAGAAAATTACACAATTCCGGACAATTAAACAAGATAGAATTCCAGAAAATGAAACCCGATGGGACCAATACCCCACAATTCTATGGACTACCAAGAATCCATAAACCAGGAACCCCCCTCAGACCTATAGTTGCACGACCCAGAACACCAATTTACAGACTAGCCCAAGAACTACACGCAAGACTAAAATACCTAGTAGAAGATTCACAACACTCCATCCACTCCACCCAGGAAGTCCTAAAAATCATCAAAAACGCCAACGTAGAGGAAGACGAAGCAATGATCTCATTCGACATAACAGCACTGTTCCCCTCCTTTAAGATCGACCTGGCAACGGAAACACTTACCACACTTTTAGAAGAGACCATCACACACACACCAACCACCATCAATCACATTACCAACGAAAATATCATGAAGCTAATGGACCTGTGCCTCACCACCCACTTGACCTTCAAAAACATAGTCTACAAGCAAACCAACGACACACCCATGGGATCTCCACTTTATCAGGATTCATAGTAGAAACGGTAATGCAAGGAATAGAACAAACAGCCCTACCAATCATCAAACCAAATATCTGGGTTCGCTACGTAGATGACACTTTTGGCATCACAAAATGAAACAAGATAGAAGAGACATTTAACATCATCAACAAAACTCTCACAGGCATAAAGGTCACCAAGGAGGAAGAAACCGACAACAAACTCGCATTCCTGGATGTCACAGTCGAAAGAAAGGACAATGGAGAACTACAAACCTGCATATAGAGAAAACCGACAAACACTGACCAAATACTTAACTACACCAGCAATCATCTCTACACACACAAAATAAGCTGTATCAGGACACTATTCCAACGAGCCACCACACACTGTAGCTCAGACGAGATACGCAAAACAGCGGAGAACCACCTATACGACGTATTCAAGATGAACGGATACTCAAGAAATACAGTGCGCAGATTCCTCAAGGACAAACCACGACAAGCAGACCAAACACAGCCAGAAACCCTAACCACCTTACCACACATCAAAGAAGTTTCAGAAATGACAGCCAGACTACTGAGACCCCTCGGAATCCTAGTAGCACACAAACCCACCACCACTCTCAAACAAAAACTAACAAACCTAAAAGACACAGTACAACCCATGGATAAAACCAATAACAGCTACAAAATTCCATCCAAGGACTGACACAAATACTACGTGGGACAAACAGGAAGAAAGTTAACCACCAGGATACACGAACACCAGCTAGCCACAAAAAGACACGACCATCTCTCCCTCATAGCCCTACACACGGATGAAAAAATTCACCATTTTGACTGGGACAACATATCTATCCTGGGACAGGCTAAGCAAAGGCATGCCAGAGAATTCCTAAAGGCCTGGCACTCCAACCACAGCGCCATAAACAACACATAAATGTAGTAGCCATCAATCAACTCCTCAGAAAACGAACCGGAAATGACATCACCACAAACCCCAGAAACCACATCCAGGAGAAAGATATAAATAGAAAGCAGGAGACAACAGCTTCGCTTCACTTGGAGGTCGCCACTGATGATGTTACCTCGCCAGGTAACGAAACGTCTGGATATCAAAGCTACAGCTCAAGGGGCAAACATACACCCCAAATCTCAACCTGAGTTACAAACCTGCACAAACCTTGAGAAAAAATGGTGCTATTCAAGTTGGCCAGTATTAATGGAGAGACAAATTATTATCTAAATGGCGAGAAAGTTCAAAGTGCTTAGGTGCAGAGGGATCTGGATGTCTGCTTGCATATCACAGAAAACCTGCATGCAGGTACTGTAAGTAATGAGAAATGCAAGCATAATTTCACTGTTTGCTTATAAAGGAGATAGTAGGGAGTGTTGGTGTAGCTATGCAAGGCATTAGTAAGGCTGCAACTGGAGTACAGTTTGGGTGTCCTGCAGAATGAAGTATTTCCATTGGAGGCAATTCAGAAGAGCTTCATTAGATTGATTCCATATTTGAAGTGTTTGTCTTATGAAGGGAAATTGAGCAGTTTAGGCCTTTACGTTCGAGTTTATAAGAATGAAAGGAAATCTCATTGAGTTCTGTAAAATTTCAAAAAGTAATTGAAAGTGTAGATGTGGGGTGGATGTTTTTTTCATGTGGCGCAATCTACAACAAGAGACTAGAGTGTTAGGATGGAGAGATGGCATGAAAAGGGAATCGAGACCGAGTTGACATCAGCCTCATCGAGCGGTTGGATTCCTCACAGATGCTCATTGTTCTTATTCAAATCTTCAACTGTGTTGTATAGGAATGAGGGAGGATTGGGTATCACACAGGAATGAGGCACTCAGGATAAATCAGTTAGAGAGAACGTAACCAGTCACGCCACACAGTGACCAGCGCTGGGTTCTCAACTATTTACAGTCTATATTAATGATCAGGAAGATGGAACAGATATACAGATGCTGCGTTTGGTGATGTCGCTGTGATAAGCAAGAGATTAAATGATCAAGAGAGGATGGAGAGTCTGCAAATAGATTCAGAGAGGTAAAGACAATAGATAATACTTTGCCAGGTGGAATCTGACATGACATAGACTGTCATTTCATTTACAGAAATAATGGGATTACAGGACTTAGTAATACTGTGTACTGGGAGGTTCACTCAGACCCGTTCAGAAATGGCAGCTTTTGCTCCATCCCTGTTTGTCAACTCCCAGACACTCCAAGTGACCCCATTGCTCTCCGTACACATGGAATACTTTGATGTGGTTGATTGATGGTGGGGATGGTGTTTTGAAACCTACATCAAGAGGACGTCCTTTATCCAAGATATATTCATTTCTTTCCACGTGGAGATCCGATAAACGATGAAAATGGCTGACTGCTTCTGAATGAAAAGGCCATGACTGCTACCAGGACAGTGGGTATTCACCAACATGATGTACTGTGCATGCGTTACATTAATAGAGAGAGAAATCCTCTCCCCATTGACATGTGTACTCTGCAGATGCACTGCACACCATCGGAAATCCCACTATACTGGATATACACGGAAGCTCCCTGCTGTGGGAGAAACAATGTATTTACCTCATCCACCATGTATATCCTCCATCACCGAGTGGTGACATTGATGTTGAGATATTGGGAAATGATGGATGTGTCACCTTGTCCAGCCTGGAATGTTCTGGATCATAGAAGTTGTATGAGAAACAGTAACCCTAACAGCCACTGCCAGCATCATCCTCTCCCTGGTTTGAAACTGCAGGTCGTGTTGAAGGAGGTGGAGGTGATACCATTCTATGACCAGCTCCTTGTTCAATCAGTGTCCCCTCACACTCTGCTCCTGGGTTAAGTGAAGCTTGGGAAGCTGTACCTGGAAAACACAATGTGGATACAGCAGATCCCTTTCCCCACACACACTCACTGCGTGGTTTCAGAGTTCCCCTCTCTGCAGCCTCTGCTCCATTCATTGTTCATGTAACAGACTCAGATGCTGCATCGAGAGTTGGGTCACCAAATCCTCAGGTCTCCCTGCATGTCTGAGGCAGCTCACAGCACATCCTCCAGCAAACCATCCCCAGTCCCTCCACTTAATTTTCACTTACTGGATTCATCACAAATCCCTCGGCTACAAGTTTTGTGGACTAGTCCAGATCTCCACAAAATATTTTAAGAAGGCCTCTTAGACCCGAACCATTCCTTATTTTGAATATAGATGGGAGGTGTGCGTTCCAGATATGTTGTAACTGGTCAAATCACTCAACATTAAGCAAAATATAATCTATTCAAATGCTTTAGTTAAAATAAAATCAAAGAAAAGAATATTTTGGGAGAGCTTATATGTTGGAACACTTACACAAACAATAGAGACCGTTCCTTCTTGGTTTACACTGCTTTGCTTTGTATATTCAAATACAGATCCTTACAGCTGTTTGCCAATCCCGGAGGTTACAACATCAACAGAGATCTCAGAGAGAAAAGCAGCTGGGGATCATTTATTGAAACTTCCAACCATTCTGGGATCCCCAGCAGCTTCTGAATGCTTCAGCTAAAAAACAAAATGAGGAAACCTGGTCTGGGAGAGCTGGCCACTCCCCTTCCATTGTTATCACCGTTTCAATGAAATCTAAAATCTCAGATTTTTACTTAAACTGTTTTCAGACAGCAGTTCTGTACGTCTGCCTTTAAAACCTCTCTTCAAAAAAAAACACAAGAGAAAATGAACGTTTTACAATGATAGTATCTTCACAACTCATTCTTTAATAAAATAATCCATCAATACACAAATTTGGATTCATTTTAGACCTCCTAATATTCCTCTATTAGTAGACGGAAATGTATATATATATATATTATACATTGACTCTGAGCATACAAATGTTCACAACTATTTCGATTTCAGTCATTTTACTCCTGCCACGGAATGCCTTTGTCTTTCTTCATCCAAATCTCCACAAGGTGTCAAAATTTAGGTTTTCTCGCCCTGTCACCTGTGTAGTGTCAAATTGAATGGTAGCAATAATAAGCTCAATCGAAACTGGTATTTTTCTCCCTAAACTTCTCCAAAAAACTTTAAGGGGTCACGATCAGTGAAAAAGATTTGTCTCATGTATGTTATTGGCAATGTAAATCTGAAATGTTGTAACGCCAACACCAAGCCGAAGGCCTCCTTCCCCATTGTGGAATAAATCTGTTGATGTTTCCACTGGACTCTCCAACCACACGTTACATAATGGAGCACTTCTCATATTTTCAATAGTCCTTCTGAATGACATAGCTCCCCATGTCTCAGCATAAAAGAATTACATATTTCCGTCCCTCTTAATACTTTAACCTCTTTACCTGCTACTATTGGCCTATGCCAGTAAACCTTACTTTCACAGGTATATGTTTTAAGAAGATCTCACACATTCTTCAATCTCTCACAGAAACCAAACTTTGATTTCTGAACTCAATCAGCATCATCAGCCATTTCAGCTTCTCACCTTGCCATTTTAACTCTCAGCTCTTCCACACGAGTGCTCACGACTGCAGGAAATGACTTGTTGAACTTCTCCAAAATAAGAATCTCTCTAAGAGTGTCATAGGTTTGCTCTGTTTTTAATACCTTTACCCACTTTTCAAAATTACTTTGTTTGATCCTTTCAAACTCAATGCGCGTTTAACCAGAGACCCTTTTTTAGATTCCTGTAATGCTGTCTGTCAGCTTCTGGCCCAAGTTCATATGCACTTTCAGTTGGCATACTGGCCACTCCGTACTGGCCAGATACCTCCTCCGATAGTGATGCAAATACCTATCAGCTTTGTTTGGATCAACTAAATCCACTGGTGTCTGCATTTGCTTAGCCACTTCTCAAACGAAATTCAAAAGGCTTCCCCATCCTTCTCATCAAATTTGGAGAATGCCTGGATGCATTTAAACAGAACCCCATTAGGCCATTGTTTACAATAGGGTTGCTCAACCTCACTAACCTCCTCATCCAGCCGACCGTCTACCTTCACCACCGCCTTCTATGTCAACTTTCCTCTCTAACTGTTAACTTTTGAAGATGAAACTCTCTGCTTTTCTTCTGTCCTTTTCTCTTTTTCTTCTTCATTTCCCTTTCTTTTATTTCTACTTTTCACCATAATTCAAACTGTTTCAATTCCTTCTCATGTTCAAAGTGTCTCATTTGAAATTGAATTCCAGCCATTTCCAAAGAGTCTGATGGCGGTTCCACCAAATGTAATTGCCGAGCTATCGCTGTAATTATCTCACATTTTCTCACAGACAATCGAAACCCCAACTCCAGCTTGTCTGTCAGTTCCTGCAGTTTTGCCTTCATTACCTTTTGTAAACCCCCAACTTCACTTTTCCACACCCAGAGAACTCTTGGTGACTGAATCTTTATACAAAAAATACCAACCGAATTAAACATCGGGAAAAAAGACACTAGCAACTCCATATGCGACCTTTGAACTCAATAGTCTCCTGGTGCATTCTCTCCAGTGTCTGCATGAGCTTATTCTGGATGCTTTGGTTTCCTCCCACAATCCAAAGATGTGCATGTCAGGTGTATTGGCCATGATAAATTGTTCATAGTTTTCAGGGATGTGTGGGTTAGGTGTCTTAGTCGGGGTAGATGTGTAACAATAGGGTAAAGGAATGGGTCTGGGTAGGTTACTCCTCGTAGGGTCGGTGTGGACATGTTGGGTCGAATGGCCTGTTTGCATACTGTATGGATTGTAATTCTAACCCCAATTTGGTATTATCGACTCAGAACCAGACAAGAGACCCCAGTTTGCTATAGACCAACCAGACCACCTCAAACTATTTTAAGAAGATAGCTTGGATGCCAATCTTTCCTTATTTTAATAGTAGATGTGAAGTGGGAGTTCCAGATGTGACGCTACTAGTCAAACCACTCACCATTAAGTAAAACGCAATATATTTAAACACTCTAATGAAAATCCAGACAAAACGAAGAGGAATTTAGAATAACTTAAATATTGGAAATCTTAACCGAATAATGGATGCAGTACCTTCTACAAATGAGCTTTTCCAATATACTAACATCACCTAAACACACCCCTTGTTAAAAAGGAACATTCAGACATGTGTTCTTGCATACGGTTCTCCAATCCAGGAGGAAACAGCATCAAGTGAGGTTCCAAAGAGAATAGCAGCTCGGGATAATTTACTAAAACTTCCAACCTTCTGGGACCCCAAGCACCTGGTGATTGTTATAGCTACAATAAAAAGAAACCTAGAAAGCCTGGTCTGTGCCAGCTGGCCATTGTTACTACAATTTATTTTTAAAAACCCTAAAAGCCCGGTGATTTATTTACTTGAGCCATTTTCAGTAGGCAGTTTGGCCTTTAAGATCTCTTACTAAAATAAAAAGAATAAAATAACCTTTTATTTAAAAAAAGTGACAGCATTATCAGGCAATTTAGATGCATGGTCCTTTACTCAGTGGGCTTCCTCGTGTTACTGATCGCAAGATCACCAGAGAGGGACAGCCACAGGTACTGACCATGTTACAAGGATGTTTCTCATAACTTCTAAAACACGCCTATCCATGGACCATCATATGGGACATACCAGGAAGTGAACAACCGCTTATCACACCCCATTTCATTAATTCTGAGCTACACAATGCCAGCACTCGATACACTAGGGACCCAAAACCCAAGGCCAGGGAAAGATACAAAGGGACAGAGAGATTCACATTAAAGACTGAAACAGACAGTTAATTAACTAAAAAGATGTTGTGGAAATATGGGGAAAAAGTCAGGGCAGTGGGACTAACTGGAGAAGTGAGATCTTCGTGAGTAAAATTACAAGAATGAGAACATTCAATAAAGGCATTGCCAGATTAGCTGAAATGGTTTGTTACATCAAATTCTGAATCTGCTTCACAGCACCACAAACAACATTAACTGGGACAAGATGACAGCCCCATATGGAGAGCTGTGCAGATCATGCACGCGTGTTGCTCAGTAAATTGCACTATCTGCCCAGTATGAGAGTATTGCAAACTTTACTATCATATGCCAAATATATTCACATCAGGTTACTGCCTACAGTGGGAAGGTTGCTCTCTCTTCATGTGTGTGTGTAAGTGTTCATCAGAGAGAGAGAGAGAGAGAGAGAGAGAGAGAGTGCATGTGTGCGAGTGATTGACGTGGTTAAATGAGAAACTCACTGTCTGAGAAAGAAAGCACATGAAGAAAACAATTTTAAATACGAACAACTGGCAGGCTTTTTGTTAATCAACAGAGAAAACGAGAGGAGTTTTTATGGACAGATAAGGTAAAGTGTTTGAGAATGTTAAAATAAAGGCATTGCCAGCACAACAGCAATATACGTCAGCGTGCATGAATGACAGATGGATGGGAGTTTGGTGTGAGTTTGAATCAGATTTGTTTGGGCAGGTTTGAAGCCGGGAGCATCAGCAGCAGATTCTTGCCTGCATTAAGACTGTATTTCATATCTCAAGATTCAAACAGCAGATGGAATAAACCAGTATGACATATTCTGGAGTGATGAGTATTTCAAGTTAGAAATGGTCAAGGAATGGTGTCAAGAATCAGCTCAGTGTCAAAGGGATCTCCAACGTTTTTCTCGTGTCTGCTTCTGCTGCAGATATTGTCCAGGGATGGGATGGAAACAGTAGAGGAAGTGGAGTTTGTAACCAGAACAGTAGACAATGACCTCCATGCTCTTAACAGCAAAGGCAATGATATAATGAATTGTGGTTCTCCCCTGAAACAGAATAGGTCAACATAGAGACCCGGAGTAACACTGCCAGAGCAGAGAGCGAGACAGTAATTGAACACCTTCATTGATGTCAGTTATTAGTGGTCTGTAAAGTGAATATCTGGATTGAGAGATTCCACAGGAACAATAATTTTGGCAAGAAGTGTAGACTATATGAAATAAGAGTAATACAGTCATAACTGGTTTATAGAAAACAAAATCTGGACAGTGACACTCACCAGGAACACCAACGATAGCCAGGAAGGGATAATAGAAATATTGAAAAATGAGAAGAGCGTAATAGATCTGCAATGATAATGATAACCAATCAACTGCAGAAAGATACCAAACATAATATGATAAGCTCCTGTCTATTGTTGAAATATTCCTGTCTAATGTTCTCAGATTATGATCCATTGTTGGAATATTCCAGTCTAATGTTCCCAGATTCTGATCCATTGTTGGAACACTCCCGTCTAATGTTCTCTCCTAAGAGGCTGATCTCTCCTCCCCCACTCTCTGGATCTGCTGATCCCCGGCAGTGCTGTTGTGGCACATTGTACGAAGGCTATTTATCATTAAAAGATGGAACCTCTCCACTGGGATAATTAGAATCCATGGAGGTTGGCATTAATCACAGTCACTGAACAAACAGACTCAGTTAACAAGTTCCATACATCACTTTTCATTTATTGGTTTTGGATGGAATAGTTGAGGGTTGCTGAGCGATGGACCATAAATCTTTCAATCTTTTTAATCTTTTTTTCCTTGTATATGAGAATATTAACAGAACACTGCAGCAGTCTATATATGTCCCACTCTGTTTATGAAAGGAGACGGTTATATAAAAAAAAACAGATCGGCTGCATAATAAGAAGTCGGGTGGGCAAGTTTCTAGATACCTGAACACAAAGTGCGGTACTTATTGACCAGTGTGAGGCTACTCATGGTTTTAATGCCCTGTTATCAAATCCTTTCATAACCTTGAGACAGAGCATTGAGACTGCTGCTCAGGAACTGGCCAAAACAATTCTGTTCCTATGGGCCTTACAGAGGGATAAGAGAAAGCCATTTAGCCCATATTAGTCTGTTGCTACTTGAAAAGGTGGAAAACTGGAATATTGGCACATTTTGCCAACAGAATCATTCAAAACAAAGAGATGTGTCACTGCAACTGTATGAGGTGTTACTGAGAGGGCATCTGGAGTACATTGTGTTCTCTGTGTTTCTGTAACTGAGAATGGTTGGACCACCATTAGATACAGTTTACCGGCAGGACATAATCCACGGGTTGCTGTGTCATTTGATGTCTCGGGTCTGTTACACAGGGACAGGAGGATGCCATGAAGTCTCTTGAGTCTATTTCAGAGGGACATGAGGAGGTCATTCAGCCTCTCCAGTGTATTACAGAGGGACAGGAGGAGCCTATTCAGCCTCTCGAACCTGTTCCAGAGGAGCAGGAAGTGTTTATTTAACTTTCAAATCTGTTACACATAAATATTAGTTTCAAACTAGTTGTGGAATAGGAATGACCTGATGTAAACATTAAAGTTCCTACTTTGAATAAGGTCAATTTTGAAAGTGTTAGATGAGCCCTGTGAAAGGCTGATTGGGATACCCTATTCGCAGGTAAAGGGGTGGTTGGAAAATGCAAGGCGATTACAACTTGGTGTCAGAGAGTCCAGAACCATCGTGTTCCTATTCGTGAGATGGGCAAGGCTGGTGGGTACAGGGAGTGCTGGATGGCTGGATATATTGATGCTCTGGTCAATTTAAGGAAGGAGGCATATGTCAGGTAACCAGAGCTGAGATCAAGTGAGTCCCGAGAGGGGTATAAGGGAAGTAAGTGTAAAGTCAATGGGGAACTCCAGCCAGAAAAATATGGACATGAGATGGCTTTAGAAATAGGGTTAACGAGGCATTGAAGCAACAGTACACGTCCTTTAATGGCAAAATATTAACTAGGGAGAGAATAGGGCACCTTACAGGTCAGTAAGGCTACCTATGTGCGTAACCATAGGAGATGGGAGGGTCACTAAACAAATATTTCTCCTCAGTATTTGATGTAGAGGAGATTACAACAGTGAGAGAAGGAAGAAATATATTTTAAATAGTATCTATATTACAAGGAGATATCGGACATTTTAAAACATACAAAGGTGAACAAATCCCTGGAATCTGATCAGTTGTATCCCAGAAGTTTGTGGGAAGCTCGGAAAGTGTTTGTTCACCCTTTTGCTGATATATCTGTATTATTGATTTACACTGGTGAGGTGTCAAAAGACTGGTGGGCTGCTAACATAGTGTCATTATTTAAGAAAGTAAGGAAAATACAGCTAACTATAGATTGGTGAGCCTGACGTCAATGGTGACTGAATTGTTGGCGGTGGGGGCGGGGGGGCGGTGTTGAGGGAAAAGATGTGTATGCATTTGGAAAGACAAGGACTGAAGAGAGCTTTGTACATTTGAGACCACGTCTCACTGACTGGGTGGAATTTTTTGAGGAAGTGAAGAAGATGATTGATGACGGCAGGGCAGTGGATGTTATCTTTATGCAATTCAGTAAGAAAACCAAAATGTTCTACGTGGTAGACTAGTTATCAAGGTTAGACTGCCGGGAATCCTGGAGAGCTCGTCATTTAGGCCCAACTTTTTCTTGAATATTGGAGATAGTGCATGACAGTGGACATTTGTTCATTGAATTTGGAGACCTGTGACTAGTGGCGTGCCACAAAGATCAATAGTGAGTCTTTTGTTGCTTATGCAAATCATTTGTACTTGAGTAAGTGAAGTATGGTCAGTAAGTTTGTAGATAATTCCAAATTTGGTGGTAACGTCGACAGTGAAGAATAATGTCTCAGGATATAATGAGACGTTGATTAGGTGAGCCGAGGAGTGGCAGATGGAGTTTATTTTAGATAAATGTGAGGTGTTGCATTTTGGCAAGAAATATCAGAGGATGAAATATAGGTAGGGTCCTGTTGAAAGTTGCCAATCAAGGATAACTCCATAGAAATTATGGAATCCCTACAGTGAGGAAACAGGCTATTCTACCCATCGAGTCCACACCGATCCTCTCAACAGTATCCCACTGGACAAATCCCTATCCTATCCCTCTGAGCCAGCATTTCCCATGGCTAAGCCACCTCGCCCACACATCCCAGGGTACCATGCACAATTTAGGATGGTCAATCTAACCTTACCTGTATATCTTTATACTGTCAGAGGAAAACATATTACCAGGAGGAAACTCACACAGACACGGGGAAAATGTACAAACAACACACAGTCAGTCATTCACGGATGGAATTAAACCCAGATCGCTGTCCTGTGAGGCACCTTATGGTGCAGGTTTTCAGTTCTTTGAAAGTGCCGTCATAGGTAGACAACATAGTGAAGAAGGCACTTGGTGATCTTCCCTTTATTGGTGTGTGCTTTGACTCTAAGCATTTGCATGACGTGTTGGATCTGTACAGGATATTTGGCCACTTTTGTAATATTGCCTTTAATTCTGGTCTCCCTGCTGTCGGGAAGAGGTTGTCAACATTGAAAGGGTGCAGAATAGTTTTAAAAGAATGCTGCAGGTGTAGGAGGGTTAGAGTTACAGGGAGAGTTTGAATAGGCTGGGGCTATTTTCAAGTATTGAGGCTGAGGGGTGACGTTAAAGTGGTTTATAAAATCATGAGGGTCATAGATAAGGTAGACAGTCAATGTCTTTTCCCAGGATAGACGAGTCCAAATATAGATGACAAAGGTTTAAGGTGAGAGGAGAAAGATTTAAAAAGGGACGCTAAAACAACATTTTCACACAGACACTTCTGTGTGTAAGGATTGAACAGCCAAAAGAGGTAGTGGGGGCAGGTACAGTTACACCTTTTAAAAAGGATTTGGATGGATACATGCATGGGAACTGTTTAGAGGGAGATGGGCCAACTGCTGGCAAGGGGGAACGAGATTAATTTAGGATATTTGGTCTGTATGGATGACCAGACCGCAGGATCTTTTTCTGTGCTGTACATCTCTGAGAGTCTATTGACCCTTGAGTGTTTAACATGGGAACAGAAGGTGGTTATTCCGCTTCTGAATACTGTCAGTCAGCTTGTTTGCTCAATTACTGACAGTCAAATACAAAAATAAATCATTCAGATTTTGATGGTGTTTTACAGAAACAGGATAAGGGCTTTTACTCAAGAAAAACGGTAAAGAATGTGAAGAGGCTTCAGTCCCTCAACTCCATTCCACAGAAGCAGCAGTTGAGCACAGAGCTATTGGAGCCTGTTACTGTGGAGCAGGAGGAGGACATCTACTTTCACACAACATCGATTAGGGACACAGGAACAGGAGGCAGTGACTCAACATGCTCGAGACTGGGACACAGGAACAGGAGGCAGTCATTCAACTGCTCGTGAATGGGACACAGGAACAGGAGACAGTCATTCAACTGCTCGAGACTGAGACACAGGAACAGGAGGCAGTCATTCAACTCCGCGAGACTGGGTCACAGGAACAGGACGGGGACACAGGAAGAGGAGGCAGTCATTCAACTGCTCGAGGCTGGGAAACAGGGTCCAAACACAAGATTGAAAACAAAAAAATAAAGGTATTGCCAGATGTTTAGCTCTCTCACATTCGCAATCCAACTCACATAACCACTCCATCCATTATACTTTCAGGATGGAGCATTGAGTAGATCCGACTAGCGTACTGCTGAATGCAACCCAGCAATACCCAGAATGGAACTCTGTGCAGCCCACACCAATGCTTGATCTATTATCATGGGCTAAATGTCCAGCGTGGGGAGCTGTGCAGACTGCACTTGTTCGTTCTTATCTCAATCCAGGTATGTAGCATTGTTCGGTAACACTGTATTAGGTCGCTGCCCAGTGTGGGGAAACTTGCAGCCAAATGTTGGAAGTGACAGAATGTGCAGCTCCAATCCATTTACAGCTCCATATCTCCACTATGCCTGCGATGGAGAAACGTCAATGGAAATAGTTTAAGGCGAGTATCACATCAGTATTTAAAGTTGAAATAACTGAGATAATATCCAATGATGTTTCGTGAATGGTACGAAGTCGTTAGAGGGGGATGGTAATGTTATAGCGGTTGCAATATAAGCCTCCAAATTAACAATAGGAATTAAGGAAGAAATATACAGGGAGACTGGGGAGACTTGCAGGAGAAACAGGATTGTTATAATAGGTGATTTCAATTTTCCGAACATAGACTGGGACTTCCAGATGGTTAAGAACTTAGATGGAACGTAATTTGTTAAGTGTGTTCAGGAAAGTTTCCACAATCAATATATAGAATAACCTACTCGGGAAGGAACAAATTCGACCTACTGTTGGGAAATAGGGCAGGATAGGTGGAGATAAAGTGGGGGAGCATTTTGGGAAAAGTGGTTAGAGTTGTATTAATTTTAAAATAGTTATGGGAGGGTTTAAATTGATCCACAGATTCAACTTTTAAATTTTGGCAAGGCGTATGTTGTTGGAATTAGACAGGGGATTGCAGGGGATGATTGGAGTTGTTTGTTTCGAGGTAAAAGGATTTTGAGCAAGTGGGAGGGCTTTAAAAGTGAGATAGCTCGAGTTCAAGGTTTCCATTTTCCTGTGAGGGTGAAGGCAATGTGAGACTGGAAGAGAGAACCCTGGATGTCAAGAGATATTGAGGCTCTGACCAGAAAAAAAGGAGGCGTGGCTCAGGTTCAGGCAGCTCGGATCAAGGGAATTTCTGGAGGTATACAGGGGATAGAGGAGTTTACTGAAGAAGGAAATCAGCAAGGTGAAAGGGGGTATGGGATAGCCTTGGCTGAGAAATTTAGAGTGAATCCAAATTCAGTATAGTAAAGATAAAGAACAACTAGGGAGAGAATAGGATGCTTTAAAATACAAAATAGGCATGCATGTGTAAAACCTCAAGAGATTGGTGAATTCCTCAATTTCCCCTCTGTGTTTACCATGAAGAAAGACATGAAGACCTGTGACCTTTAGGAGGTTAGTTGTCAAATCTTGGTACTGTCCATATCACAGTAGAGTTTCTGTTGGACATATTAGAGACAAATCTCATGGTCCTGACCAGATACATCCAAGAGGACTGCAAGAGGCTAGAGATAAAGCTTAAGTGCCAAGGTCCCGGAAGACTGGGCGGTAGCAAACGTTGTGACTTATACAAGAATGGCTGCAAAGAAAAGCCCAGGAAATATGGACCAGTAAGCTTCACACCTGTTTTCGCTAAACCACTTGAGAATCTTCTGAAAGATAAAATGTGCATGCATTTGAAAATACAGAGTTTGACTTGGAGCAGTCAGCATGGTTTTGTGCGTGGCAGATCCTGTCTTATAAATTTTGTAAGAGGTTTTTGAGGAAGTGACCAGGGGCGTTGACGAGCGCAGGGTTGTAGACATCTTCTATTTGGATTTTAGTAAGACCTTTGATAAGGATCCACATAGTAGGCCGCTCTAGAAGGTTAGATCGCATGAAATCCAAGGTGAACTGGCAAATTAGCGACACACTTGGCTTGACGTTATGAAGCAAACGGCTATGGTGAAGGTATGCTTGTCGGACTGGAAGCCTGTGACAATTGGAATACCTCAGGGGTCGGTCCTGGGCCCATTGCTGTTTGTTATCTATATCAATGATTTGGACCAGAGTGCACAATGCAAGGTTAGTATGTGTGCAGATGACACTAAAATTAGAGACATCGTTTATAGCGAGGAACGTTATCAGAAATTGCAGCAGTACGTTGACCAGCTGGGAAAGTGGGACGGAATTAGCAACTGGAGTTTAATATAGATAAGTGTGACGTCTTGCATTTTGGAAAGTCAAATCCAGGTAGGAGTTTAATGATGAATGAGAGGGACTTAAGGAGTGTAGTGGAACAAAAGGACATTGGAGATCAGGTGCATGGTTATCTGAAATTTGAGTCACAGATACACAGGACAGTGAAGAAGGCTGTTGGCACACTGGCCTTCATCAGGGCATTGAGTATAGAAGTTGGAACGTTATGTTGCAGTTGTACAGAATGTTGGTAAGGCTGCAGTTGGAGTATTGTGTTCAGGTTTGTTCACCTTGCTCTAGAAAGGATATTATTGAACAAAAAAGAATGTAGAAGGAATTTACAAAGATGTTTCTTGGCCTAAAGGGTTGAGTTATAGGGAGAATTTGGACAGGTTGGAATTATTTCTTTACAGCGTAGGGAACTGAGAGGGTTCTTATAGAAGCATAGATTTTATCAAATCATGAGAGACGTGCACAAGGGTGAATACTTCAATTTTTTGCAAGGTTGGGGAATCGAAGACGAGAGGACATCTGTTCATGTTTGAGGAAGAAAAAAAAACAGGAACCCGAGGGTCATCTTTTTTACGCAGAGTGTGGTACCCACATGGACTGAGCTGCCAGGGGAAGTGATTGAAGTGGGTACAATAACAACATTGAAAAGGCATTTGGACAAATACACAGATAGGAGGATTAGGTGGATACAGAGCAAGGGCAGGGAAATGGCAGATTGGCAGATAAGGGACAATTACACATGGTTTGTTGACGGAGCATGGCGGGTGTATTAGATGGGCGAGGACAGAGGGAGAACATTCTCTTCCCAGAAGGAGCCACAGCACTAGACCCACCAAGCATGGTCTGAGTTCACCGCCCAGATCAGTGCAGTATTTGAGGTCTGAAGAAATGTCCAGTAATACAGGACAAGCATCAATAACCTTCCCTGCTCTGTCAGGATGAGTGTCACCGTATTCTCTCTGCTCCCTCACATCACTGTATATCTGTGATCACAGCTACCCCTGAAAAAGGCTCATGGTCCCCCACTCTCACAACTGCATGCAACGCTTACTCTCTCTCTCTATCTCTCGCCTTCGCAAAACATCCCACACAGTTATAGAATATTCTGGCGAATGCCGATTATGGAATGTTCCAGATAATGTTCCAAATGATTCCCAGTTTCAGGAAAATGGCAGTGTCCCAGTGTGTAACACATAAGAGGAAGGAGTAGAGAAGTACGTTTTTCAAATCACACACAATTCAAACCATGCTGAGGCCATTCAGCCCTTTAAACGTGGTCTAGCATTTAATAAGGTCCCCGCTGAACTGATGGTCTTCTCAGCTCCATGTTACAGGAACTCTCAACCATTCAACCCCCTGGGTCCTGTCCATGGCCAGACAGCACTCAGGCACTTTTATCCTGGGTTTTTTCAAGCGCCTGTTTGAGGGCATTTCCCATGGTTACGGATACCTAACAATATATTCCATCATTTTATACTTGCATGCAACGGTCAGCATGCTGTACACAGACCGAAAAAAAATATACACTTATTTTATGTTTATAGATATCCAATCACACTTAGTAATTCTGGTTATGTCACTTGACTCACCTTAATGATATTAAAACAAAAAGAGCTTCTAAACACGTCTTGTTATAAAATACAATTTCGAGCAGAGAACGTTTTTACCCTCAGCCTTTATCTTGACCGATATCTGAATTGTACAACCTTCCTTGTTATGAATGTTTCTCCTACCCTTTGTCTGTGATTTTTTCTCTCTGTAACAGCTACATAATTCTCCCACTCAGTTGGCTGGACGGCTGGTTTGTGATGTAGATGGAGGCCAACAGCGCAGGTTCAGTTCCTCACACTGACAGAGGTTACCATGAACGGGACGTTCTCTCACCCTCACTCCATCACCCGAGATGAGGTGACCCTCAGGATAAACCACCATGAGTGGTCTCTCTAATGAGTTTCCTCTGGGAGACTATTCTATCAATGTTAGCATTTTAAATTAAAAATATTTTTATTGATAAAGAAATTTTTAATATTATAATAAACCAATAACAACACAACTCAAATAACTGAAAAAAATTCCAGTTGCATGTACATACAAAACAAGTTAAAACACTACACAGACAGAAGAAAAAACAAAACTAAATAATAAATAATGCATAAATAATACAGCTCAGCATAACATAAAGATAGCTCTCGTTCATCAAGAGCATTAACTGATGCATACATTTATGTTCATAGTTTTTCGTCTCTGGATATTAGATTCATTAAACAATATCATCATGGCTGTATAAAAGCCCTTCTGAGAGTGGCAGATAAGCCTGTATCGCAGTAACCCAAAAAGGGCTGCTGTGTCTTATATATAGCTATGTTTTTTGGTGCACCATACTGGTGAGAAAGTCCAAAGGGATATTCTCCATGGAGAGCTTACGACGAACCAACAGGCACGGTTGGGTGGGTGGTTGTGGGTGGGGGGTCGGGGATCAGACATCCAACACAACACATATTTGTCCTAGCACGGAAAGTAAGGATATGATTTCTTTCACATCTACATCTGTGTAAAGTACTCTGGGCAGGCCCAGGAAAGGAGAAACCAGGTCCATCTCCAATTCAGTCCCCAAGACCCATTCTATCACACCTGACACAGTGCTCCAACATAGATGAAGCCTGCAACAGGACCACAAGCAATGAGTAAGAGTGCCTCTAGTCATTCTGCATTTAGAACATGATGAAGATAATCCCACTATGCATTTTGAGAGACAATCTGGAGTCAGATAGACCCTATGAATAATTTTCAACTGCATGGAATGGCTCCTATTACAGATCAAAATCCTTCCAGCATTTTCATAAATATCCTCCCTTGTCTCCGAAGTGTTGTGAACCCACAAGTCTCTCTCGCAGACAACACAAAGCTGTACAGTCTCGTCTGAGGGGACGCTTTCCAACCAATGATAAAGGGTACTGACAGAGAGTGTATTCTAAGCAATAGACACCCTCTTCCCTCTATCAGATCTGTAAGAGTCTTTTAAAAGTGTGTGTGTGTTTTTTACAGCAATTCTCTGATCTGGAACAAAATACAGAAGAGGACTCTACTAGGTAGTCCATACTTACGAGTTATTTGATCAAATGATATCATTCTTTCTCCTCAAATGAAAAGTGGTGGCTCAATAGATAGTACTGCGGCCTCACAGCACCAAGATCCAAGATACGCAGGTTAGATGAATTGGCTGTTGATAAAGCACCCATAGTGTTCTGGGATGTAAAGGTTGGGGCATTAGTCAGTGTAAATATAGGATGGTAGGGGATTGGTTCTGGGTGGGCTACTCTTCAAACGGTCGACGTAGACTTGCTGGGCCCAAGGGCTTGTATCCAAACTGTAGGGATTCTACCAGTTCTAAATCACTCAAGCAAGGTACACCCCTGGCTGCCCACAGTTTAAATCTGGAATCCATTATCCCCAGTTGATAAGTTGGTATACCATCATAGGGGTAAGAAACATGGTTAAGACTGTATTGTCCTCGAACTGATGCATTGTCATTCATGCTTTAACTTTATTGATACGTTTTGGATTATGACAATACTCCATAACTACTGTGAGTTTGTCTCAGAACAACAGACGAATAAGGGTTCACTTTGTCTGAGAGGGTTCAATATCTAACCGTATTGACGCCGAGTCCTCAGCGTCCAAGACACTAATATAGGATAACTAAAAGCTTAATTGATAGCTTTTAATCTGGGACATCTACTCCCCACACTGTGTGGGGTAGTTGCAATTTGGTTAGCTTGATAAAGAGTCGCTTATGATGTCAAATAAAAGAGCTAACCCAGCCATTAAGTCTCTTAATATCTGCCTGGGAAACATTAAAGGAAGCATGCACACGGGGTATAGCAAATAAGGAAGGACATTCATTTTAAGAACAGCTATCCAACCTAGCCAGGATGTTGGAAGTGCATCCCACCTTTGAAGTTCTTGTATAATTTTGCAAACAAATGGACATAGTTCACGTTAAATAAATTTTTAAAAACGGATGTAATCAATAAACCGGAATAGAGAAACTCCCCACTCCCGTAACCATTTTAAAGGAAACCAGAATTTACCTTCAACATCAAGTATTTCCCTGAGACCTCCCATAGGCATGGCCACAAACGTTGAAAAATTAATCTTATAGCACGAAAAGGCGACAAGCGAATTAATGCATTACATCATGTGAGCTGCCGAAATTGTGGGATTTGACAAAAACATAAAACCCTCATTTGCATACAACATAATCTTATGTGACTTCTTTCCCACTTCTGGGGCAGGTATGTTGGGCTAATATTCCCAATTGTAGCAGGATGCCACCAGGTCTAAGATTGTTTCAGGGATGGGGAAGAGATCAACCCTCGTGTGGCATTTGTGCGGGTTCATGAAGAAATTAAAATTGCTACTTGTGAGGTCGATCTGCATCCAGACATCCATCAGCTCTAGTTCTGCACACAGACCCACTAATTGCTTACATTATAACGAGGATATTGGGGGATCTTTGGACATTCTGTTCACCGTAGGGCCATAAGACAGTTGAAATCTACTTCGACAATATGTGCCACGATGTAAGATAACTTACTTTGGAAAATGCATCTACCAGGACTTTAAGAGGGTGCGCTGGGCATTTACTGTGTGGGGCAAGAATCGTTCAAAATACAGTATTATTTCCCATAGTTCATGGAAGATACCTTCTAACTAGTATGGCTTCTCCCCTATGCCTAGTATTAAAAGACGAGAAATAAACCCGACCAAACCCGCCCTGCTGTAACGTCAAAATGTTCCTTGCTATCAAGGTGCATCTCCCGAAATAGGACAACATCCACCCTCTAGTTTTAAGACTAGAAAGTACATTTTTCCTCTTGACTGGCAGATGGCTCCCCTTAATTTTCCAGGTACACCATTTAAGCAAATCACTATCCATAACACATTGTAGCAACATTTCAACTCTAGAGTTTCACATCGAATTACACATCGCTGATCATTAATGAAGAAGACTCATCGAGCCTAAAAACTGTACAAACAAAAACTACTGCAACTAACAAGCTCTCAAAACTTTCCAAAGATAAAAACATAAAAAAATACAAAGAACAAAATAAAATCCAAAGTTCCAATGACACTTGAAAGGGGAATTTACCTCCCCCGCCAACTGGGGATGCTTACATATCTTAAAACTTTATCTTCTGCCCGCTACCAACATGGAATCCGAGGCAATTAACAACAAAAATCGGGTTTGAACTGCCCTTCGATTGGCACTTAGCCATCACAACTACCTTTGTAACTCCCTCCAGCTTGAGCTGCACCCCAGACACAAGCAAAGAAGGAGAAAAAGAGTAGTAATACTAATGAACAAGTTAAAAATGAGTACTCCACCCAGTCCCGGCTATAATTTAATACTGGTTAATACTAGAAAAATCCAAAAGAATTTCTTTAGGAGAAACATGATTATCTAAATATCCAGCTTACTTTAAAATGTCCATAAAGTTTTCGCTTTCTCTGGAGAGTCAGACGAGTTCTTGGATCCATTGAAAGCAATACAGAGCACCGCTGGGTACCATAAGGAATACTGAATCAGAATTCCCTTGCACTTCTCTTAATCTCCTCAAAAGATTTTCTTTCCTGAATCACCGCCGCTGAAGAGTCCTGAAAGAACATAATCCTGGAGCTCTAGTGAATTAAACCCATCGGATCTTTCCCCTGGGTTCTGAAAGCTTCCATCTCTTTTGTTCATCCCCATAACTAAGTAATTGCGCAAGGACAGGATGAAGGCGTTGGTCTGAGTCTGACTACCGCGCCGTAATCTGATGAACTGTCTCCGTCTTCACCCTCTTCAGTTTCAAAGTGAAGGGATCGCTGCAGCCAGTTCTTGAAAAAACTCACCGGCTGACCACCTTCTGTCCGCTCCAGCAAACCGACGATGTGATTATTCTTCATCGTACTCCTGTTCTCGAGGTCGTCATCTTGTTCAGTTAAGGTGCAGACCTATTTTTCAAGGGCGAGGATCTTCTCCCGAGAGGAATCGATCACGGACTCTGTCGGTGCAGTTCAGCCCTTGGCATCGTCTGTTCTGTTTCCAAGGCTGTCAAGTTGCTGCTCATGTTTCTGGAGCACGGCTGAGAGCGGCTCTAGCCACGGCTGAACTATTCTTCGATCATGGCTTCAATCATTTCACGTAACTTGATGAACTCAGTGACCAAGGCCTGGTGAGTAAGTGGGTCTATTGAAGAGAAGAGTGGGTTGCAGTTCCAGCCTAAGGTATGCTCGATGCTTCTGACGGGTGCACCACTTGTTGGGACTTACTCGATCCTTTCCCGTGTTTTGTCATTTCCCTTTGACAAATCGGGATTAGTAAAGACTCTATCGCTCTTTTAGTGTTGAAGTTTAAGCAAATGGCTGGGATGGGGTGGGTTAGAGAACCACTTTGCCGGTGTGTTGATGCAGAGCCCGGCAAAGCAGACCTTCTGGATCCCCGCCGTCTAGTATTCCCCCTTAACATTTTATCGATAATATCATTTCATTTTGCATTTATTCCTGGCGGTTCTGAAGCCATGTCATTTGATACCACTGTCTACATTTCCCCCCACTCTGCACATTGCTGCACATTCCTGGATAATCCTTGACTGTGTTGTTATTTATGAACCTTCCATTTATGCCTCAAAAATATTCAATATCTCTGCCTGCAATGGTCTGTGTGGAAGAGGTTTCCAAAGACTCACAGCACTTAGAGAAAACAATTATAAACATTATGATCTGAGTGTGAGATTAGTCTTTTGTGTCTCCTTATCTGAGAAAGGATATAATTACATTGGAAGCAGTTCAGAGATATTTGATTTCACGTATTCCTGGGGTAAAGGGCTTATATTATGAAGGCTTTAACAGGTTACTCTTGGAATGAGATTGAAACGTACAAGTCCTTGATAAGTGTGGATTAGTATGTAAAATTTATTGTCATTGTCATAGAACCTCTAAAGTGTGGAGGCAGGGCATTCCGTCCATTAAGTCCACACTTACCAACCAAACAGCATCACACCTGGACGTGCCCCCAATCTTATCCATGTAACCCTGAATTTCCCATAACTAACCAATCTAACCTACACTTCCCTGGGCACGTTGGGCAATGCACTTTAAACTGCACATCTTTGGACTGTGGCAAGAAACTGGAGCACTGGGAGGAAACCCACACAGGCATGGGGAGAATGTTCAAACCACATAGAAGGTTGCCTGAGTTTGGAATTGAACCCAGTTCCTTGGTGATGTGAGGCAGCAGTGCTACCCACAGATCCAACATATCTCTCTGTTAGTTCTGTTAGTAACTTGTGACTGACTAAAGAATTCTGCCTGAATTGTTTTTATCACTGAACCTGACCCAGTCTGAGACATTTATCACCGGCCATATCACCAACCTGGTTACATTTAAAGTTTGTTGTGAGCAGTGGAGGAGTGGGACTAGAAAAGGAAACAGTGATACCCTCCATCCTCAGTCACAACTGAAGGAAGAAAAAAAATCACAAAGTGGGAATTCATTCAAGTGGCAATTCTCTATCCCAGAAGATGGGTGGCTGAATCTTTATATTATATCGAGGCTGGCTTTGTCTGATTTTCCATAGACAGGTGAATCAGGGACAATGGTGCATGGAGAGAAAAGTGCAGCTGGGACCATAATGAGATGAGCCACGACCTTATTTACTGGTGGAGTAGTGTCAAAGGGCCGAGTAGCCCACTCGTGTCCCTCAGCCCTATGTTGTGATGTTCCATTCTGCGGACCAGGCACACAGGTGCAGATCAAAGCCACTCTGTTGGTTAGGTGCAATTTTGGAAATGCACTTGGAAAATCCAGGCTGGGTCAGGAAGGGACGGTGGCACAGTGGTTAGCACTGCTGCCTCACAGCGCCAGGGACCTGGGTTCAATTCCCGACTCAGGCGACTGACTGTGTGGAGTTTGCACGTTCTCCCTGTGTCTGCGTGGGTTTCCTCCGGGTGCTCCGGTTTCCTCCCACAGTCCAAAGATGTGCGGGTCAGGTGAATTGGCCATGCTAAATTGCCCGTAGTGTTAGGTAAGGGGTATATGTAGGGGTATGGGTGGGTTGTCGCTTCGGCGGGTCGGTGTGGACTTGTTGGGCCGAAGGGCCTGTTTCCACACTGTAAGTAATCTAAAAGGGACACTTAATCCCAATCCCTGTTTTCAGGCTTCCCCTCTCTGCAACATCTGCTCCAGATGTGGGTCGTATTATAGACCCAGATTTCCTGCGAATACAGCCCCCCATACCCCACCCAGCGTTAACTCAAACAAATCCTCTGCTCACCCGAATGTAGCATTACACAACACAACTTCCGGGAAAATAACCAGTTACTTTGCAAAAGCATAACATGTGAAATTAATAAATTGGAACAAGAGTAGGCTATTCGGCCCCTCAAGCTTGCCCTGTCATTTAATATGAACATGGCTGATCTACTCTAGGTCTAACTCCACTTTCTTGCCCACTCCTTGTATCCCTCCACACCTCTCTGGGTCAGGTAATTCCAGACATTCATTACCTTCTGAGAGAAGATATCACTTTGCATCTCAGAGAGAAATCGATGTTCCATATTCGGTATCTATGTCCTCGAGTTTGAGACTCCACTCAGGAATGATAAAACGTCTCAACATCTACCTTCTCAAGTCCCTTATGTTACTTGTATTTTTCATCTGTATCACTCCTCATTCATTTAAACCCGAATGAATAATCACCTCACCGTTTTAGAGATTCGCAATAACACCACCCTTTCATCCCTGGATGCTGGCTATTGAACCAACCTAGTTCCTTGCTGCATCAGCATGTTGACTTTATGTTTCATACACAGGAACACTCAAATCCCTTTGTACTGTTCCTTTTCTGGAAGTGACCTCAATTAAATAACAGCCTGACTTTTGATTCTCAGTGTGATCCTCAAACTCGGATGTACATTGCACTCAGCTCCCTCCTTCAGACTATCAATATAGAGTGTAAATAAATGATGTCATCGGACTGATAGCTGTGGTCCTTCAGCAGATACACCTTTATCATGAAGATCCATTAATCCTGACTCTCCGATTTCTATATGTTAAGCAGTCATCATCCCATGTTAATACATTCTCCGTCATCCTACGAGCTTCTGACTTGGTTAAGAACTTTTATTTTGTAATACCTTGTGGAAAAACTCTGGAAAGCCTGGTGTTCTAACAGATCCCCTTTATCAAAAGCGCTTGTTACATTCTCAGGCATCTCCAGAAATACTTGCATGATTTTACAGGGAAAAATATAATTTCCCTTTTACAGAGCCCGACTGACTCTGCGTGAAGCTTTTCTAAATGTCCATGTTAGCCAGGTTTTCCAAATTAAGCTCGTCACATCTGCTTTCATTTGGCCCATAGGCCTCTCAATGTTTTCCATTCATATGTTTTATCCAAATGAGTTTTAAATGTTGTAGCTGTACTGGCATCCAGCACTCGTACTCTGGCAGTTCATTTCATACCCACACTACCTTCTGTGTAAAAACGTTGCCCCTTGGTCCCTATTAATTCTTCCACGTTTCACCTTAAACCAATGCCTACTATGGCTGAACACTCCCATCCCGTGGGCAATATCTTGGCTATTCACGCTATCCATACTTCTCATGATTTTGGAAACTTCTATAATGTCATCCCTCAACCATCCCTCAAACTCCATCCAATACTAACTTCAAGAACAAGCATTTAAAGATAAATACTGCAAATTTGAAATTACAGTAAACATGACAGGGATAATACTCAGCCCAAAGTGTGATTTGTTTTTTCTCCCTATTACAAAACTCAAGCAGCATGAAACGCTTGCTCGTGTCAATAAAAAGTCAAGCACCTGATATCCTTTGTCTGAAGGAGGTGATGATTTCGACAGTGAAAACGTATTTATGGCCAGATCTTTATAATGCCATATAGTCAACATTCTCCTCCTGGCCTCCCTATGACCTTGTGTGATTGTGTCTTCTTTATCTTGCACTCAATAGAGAGAACACATTTTCCCATCCATATCTTTATTTAATCCCGTTTTATATCATCTTCTCGTTCACCACTACTAAAAGCCGGTATATCTTTACCACGCCCTCTTTCCCCTGTGCCCTATCTCCCACCTCGGGCAAGGTATTTAACAGCCAAGTTTCCAATGCTTTTCAGTTGTGAAGAAGTGTCACACTGGGCTTGAAATGCAAACGTTGTTTCTCTGTCTCTGCAGATGCTGACAGATCTTTAAAGTTTCTCCAGACATCAATAGGCACAGAAGAAATTTTCACAAACAACTAACTATGTATACTGGTAATAAAAATACCAAACTTGCTTTAGAAACTGGGAGCTTTGTAGAGGGTCACATACCTAAAAGTTAAACACTGCATTCATTGCAGAAGATGCTGCAACATCTTCAGCAATTTCCGTTTTTGGACAATTTCCAAAGAAGGATGTCAAAGATGCTCAAACATCCTGTCCAACATGGAGTGCCGTACATGGTGCACAAGTTCCTTGATTCTGAAACTTGATAAGTCTGGCATCACTGACACTACAGAGCTTTTAATCATGTTCATGGAGAATAACAGAGGAAAACACATTCACTTCAAATCCAGAAGTTGACATTGTGGAAAAGAAACGATTTAGATCATTACTTTAAATGGATTGAGTTAAAGTAACAAATTAGAGGCGTGACATCAGGGTGAGGCCCTCAGCAGAACAAGATTATGAAAATACAAGTGTTACTGCATTAGAAACCAGGTTAGGTACAGAATACAGGGCAGATGGGTGGATGGGTCTCGGTGTGAACTGGGGGAGTGTCAGTAGAATTGAATTGTAGATATTGTAACTCACACTGGGTTATCATTTGGTGCTGTAGATCACAGCAGCAGCAGAAACAGAATTGTATTCAATGACAATCTGTAGCATTTTCCCGACGATAATTCAACAGTCTACCATTATCATCAAGCCGATCCATGGTTCAGTGATGAGTGTGCCAGGGTCGGAATCGCGTGGATCTAAACCTGTTGACAATCCATTAAAGCTACCACAATTAACCGGTTAAATTCCGACCAGCAGAAATAATGTCTGATGGAGAGGGGAAATTATCCCAAGACTAACAGATCAGATCTAAGCTCTGTCGTCCTGTCAAATCCAAACATAGATGATGGATTTTTAAACAATTTACTGGAGCAGAGTACTCCACAAATATTCTCATCCTAAATATCGGAACAGCTCTGTACATCAGTGAAAAAAGTCAAGGATGTGGTGTCTGCATTATCCTCAGCCAGACGTGTTGAGTGGATGATCCACCTCACACTCATCATGCTTCCCACAGAATCACAGATGCCAGTCTTCAAGCAATTGGATTTGCTCTACAGTCATGAGGAAACACCTGAACACTATAGATACGAAAAAGGCAATAGGTCCTGACCCCATTCCTGCAATAGGACTGAAGACTTGCGCTGCACAAGTCGTGTACCTGGGGAAGCTGTTTCATTCCAGCTCCAAATGTGACATCTCTCTGGCAATGTGGAAAATTAGCTGAAAATGTGTTGCTGGAAAAGGCGCAACAGTTCAGGCAGCAACCTAAGAGCAGGAGAATCGACGTTTCGAGCATGAGCCTGAAGAATTATCCTGCTTCTTGTATGCTGCCTGACCTGCTGCCCCTTTCCAGGAACACAACTTCAGCTCTGATCTCCAGCATCTGCTGTTCTCACTTTCTCCAATGTGGAAAATTACTCAACTATGAGTCCCTGAATAGGAGAATAATTACAATCTGATGAATTACCACATTCAGTCACATCACGATAATCAAATTGGTGGGATTTTTTTTGACAGAGCTGTCAAGTAGCACCGCAATAATCAGGTCAGTGTGGTTTCCGATGGTTTCCCATGAGGAGATGGTGCTGTAGTGAACATACCATTGGATTACGAATCCCGACCAGGTCAATGCTCTGGCGTTAATAAAATTAATAAAATATCGAGACCTAAAATGTGATGTCAATAATAGTGATATTATGCCCAATGTTGATTGTAAACATCGATCTCATTCCGCAATATACTTTCAGACTAACTTTCTTTCAGGAAGTGAATCTCCCGTGCTTTCCTGGTCTGACCTAAAAGTGACTCCAGACGCATAGACTTGGTCTCTGAATCGGCCAAGTGAGACCCTCAATTGTATCAAACTACTCTGAGGTCTTAAAAGATAAAACCTGACAAAACATCCAGCATCAACCTTGTTATCAGAAAAGGGAATGGGAAACACAGACCTGTTGACCCTGCATAGACATCCTTCCTAACATCTGAGAGCCTGTGAAAACATTTACAGAGCTTTCCCACAGACTGCACAGAAACATCGGGAGAGGAGGAGGTCATTCAGCACATTGAGCTTTCCCCATGTTATTTCATGGCCGAACATCTCCTCAATGCAGTTTTCCCCACACAATGTTCGTATTCCAAAATATGTTTAAACATTATGAAATATAGTGCCTTCGGCCCATTAATAAATAGGGAGTTCTCTGATAACGCTTGGTTATTAAGTACAATGTGACTGCAATGCGACTCGTGAACCGTTTTCTACAAAGTGTACTGCTTCCAATCTGTCACACCCTGTCAGAGTTTTATATATCTTACTGACCTCCACTCATTTTCCTAAAGCCCATGGAATACAGGCCCAGTCACCCAAACTCTGCTTCCACAACTAACCTGTCATTCCAGAGATCAGTCTGGTCATCCTTCACTGCACTCATTCAATGTCAGGTTTACCCTTTATTAGGTAAGGCCAGCAAAACTGCACAATGTTAGAGATGGGGTCCCACAAAGGCACTGTACAGTTGCAGTAAATGACCCTTACTCCTTTATTCTAAACCCCCCTGAAATGAAGGTGAATAAACCATTTATCTTCCTACGTGCTTTCTGCTCCTGCAATATTGCTTTCAGTGAATGTAGTATAGGGAGATCCAGATTCTTTTCACTGTTACAGCTCCCCACTTTCTGGGTCTATGTACACTGCATACAGTGTTCCATTCAAAAAACATGGTTTTATTCCTACTCACTGTTTCCTGCCAGCTCTCCCATTCTAAAACAATGACAATATATTAACCCCAGTGGCACAGGATTCGAATGTGCACAAATTGGGGCTTTATAAAAAATCTTTCTGAGATTCCAATCGTATTGCCTTGATACCTTCTCCATAATTTTGCTCAAAGCCATTTTCTCAAATATGAATCCTATTTCATAAATTCCTGTTGACTTTATCTATGCCCATTAATTTCAGTCCAATATTTTCTCTAAAAATTTTTAATTGCTAATTTCATTCTATTCCCTTTTTCCCACCGGAGTAAAGTTCCCTAGTATTGCGAGGAAATTTTAATTTTGTTTTATTTTCTTAAATAACTGAAGTATTTGTTCCATTGATCTGCTATTTCCCTGTCCTCAATTATCTGGTATCAGACTATAAGAAAGCTCCACCTATTTCTCTTAATTTTGCCATTGACGTACTTTCAGAAGATATTACAACTTCACTCATATACACTTTGATGAGATATTCCTCAGAAACCCATTAATTCCTACCTTGAGCTACTAAATGATTGACCTTCCTCAGCATTGTAATCACAGAAGCACAGTCTCTGTACTATCAGAAATACAGCACGGTCGACATTAGCCGAAACTTCCAACACAAAACCCGTCTCTGTGAATCTTATGGCAGTTCAAGTGCACAACCATGTATTTTCTAATGGTTTTGAGGTTACCATGACAATTTACCTCTCACGAATGCATCCCAGACCCCAACACACTTTGGGTGAAGAACAGTCCTCTAATCCTCACTAAGCCTCAAACCTTTCACTTTAAAAGTGTGTCCCTTTGACTAAAAGTATCAGCTGCTGTCTATCCACCCCGTCCATGCCCCTCGTAATCTTATCCTCCTGATTCACGTCCCCCTCAGCCTTCTCTCCTCCAAACTAAACATCCCGAGATTTTCCAGCCTCTCTCCATATCTGATTTTCTCCGTCCCAGGGAACATCCTGGTGAATCTCCTCTGCACCCCCTCCCGTGCAATCACATCCTTCCTGTAATGTAGCTCCCTGAAATACACACAGTATTCCATCTTGGCGAATGAAAGTTCGGCATAGCTTTTATAATCTATGCTTCGATGTGTGAAGGTTGTGCTTACCCTCCCGTATGCTTTCTCAAATTGTGTGTTGCCCTGTCCAGCAACATTCAGGGATATGTGGAGAAGCACCCTCTGAGCTTCCTAGTGTGCAGCCATTCATTGAATCCTCCCCTAATTGGCTCCTTCTTCCAAAGTGCATGACCTCATATTTATCAGGGTTACATTCCACCCGCCATTGATGTGACCATCTGACCATTCCATCCATATCTTCCTGTAACATAAGGCCTTCCTCCTCACTGCCAACTACCCGGCCAATCTTTGTATCAAAAACAAACTTACTAATGACACGCCCCCCACCCCTCGGTGCATATTCACAGCTGCATCCTTTATGATAAGGTTTAAAATCAGGAAACACCAGCTTATAGTCCAACAGGTTTATCTGGTGGCACGAACTTTCGATGCGCTGCTTCGTCATCAGGTGGTTGTGCACTTTGATGAAGCACTTCGAAATCTAATGTCGTCGAATAAAACTTTTGGAGTATAACCTGGTGCTATGCAATTATTAGCTTTGTCCACCCCAATCAAACACCAACACATCAGAATCGCAAATATTAAGAGACACAGCATTGATCCCCGTGGTACACCATTGGAACCTGTCCTCCAATCACACAAACAGCCTTCTACCATCACCGTCTGTCCCCTACCACTAAAGCTGAATTGGTTGCAACTTAGCAAGTCACTAATGAGTCCAACCTGTTCCCTGGTTATTCTGTTCTGCTGGACACACTTGGAGAATATCTGGAGATTCTCACTAATCTTGCCTGCCAGGAAATTTCCATGCCCCTATGTTAGTCAGTCCCCTCCAAGTGAAGAATTTCCACCATATTGCAGTCTTAACTGGCATGTCCCAGATCCTGCCATTATTTGACGTGAATGTGGAATAGACTGCGAGGGAAGCGTTCTGTTTATTTTCAACTTGTCATATGTTTTGTGAATGTTCTAAATTTCACTGGGACTCACCTCTCATTCTTTGAAACTCTAGAGAACACAGGCTGAGAATCCTCATCAGGCAATCTCACCATCTGAGGGATTAATCTGGAGAATGTCCATTGCACTTCCTCTGTGGTCAGTATATTCTTTCTGAGATTCGGTCACCAAAACTGTGCACAATACTCCAGGTACAGTCCTATCAACACGCTGTGAAACTGCTTCAACATGTCTTTATATCAATGTTCTCAGTCTCTTATATGAAGGCGAACCAAAGTTTCACTTTCCACTTACATATATTCCTCCAAATACCCTTCACATTTATTGCATTTACGAACTCACTGGGATCGTATAGAAACCCATCTGAAAATCAAATATATGCCACTTCTACTGGTTCCCCATTATCTATGCTGTAAGGAACAACTTCACACAATTCAGAAGTTTATCAATTATGATTTCCCTATCCGGATTCTCTCCATTGTTGCTGCTAAATTCTAAATAGCAAAAATGTCATCATGTGTGATAGATTCCAACAGTTTCCCTACAGATATCAAGTTAACTGGCCTGCAGTTCTCCATAATATGACTTTTTCCCTTTGTAGCTGTTTGTATCCCTTCCATTCATCTATAGTGTTTGGATCATGTTTATCCACAATAGTTTCCGGTCGCTGCAGAATGTACAGGAAAATAAAACACAGTCATCGACAGTGCAATTAATACTACTATTGGTGATTTATTTCCGACATTTTGAGAGGACGTACATCTGTTTCGTCAGACTTATCAATGCTCAATCCAGCGACATGTTCAAGTACTACCTTGTTACTGATATGAATTGACTTTATGTCTTTAGCTCCAGGAGTCCGATACGATCACTTAGTATTACTGGGTGATTTTCTGTATCTTCCTCCATGAAGACAGATGCAAAGTAACTGGTTGTTTTCTTGGACATTTCCCTGTTCTCCACAAAGACTTCTCCTCTCCTGATTACAAATTTCCATATTTGACCTTGCTTTTATTTTGTTTCCTTTGAAATATAGATCGCAGATTGATGCAGTCTTTGTGTTGCTGTTTGTTCACATGTATGTTCTCTTTTTGATTTCCTTTTCAGTTTCAAGGCCTTTCTTTTTTGGATCGTAAATTTCTGAGAATTCTCAAGTTTTCACAATTCTTCTGAAGTCACTTCCTATGATTAACATATTTTCTCATTTGTTATGTTAACTATCATTGAGTCACTTTCTCACTCTTTGGTGTTTGTACCTGAAATAAATAGATGTATGTTGCAGACTTTGCAGTATTTCTAAAAACTCCTGGTCCGGACCAGTTATATTCCGCAGGAGGATAAGAGGATGGAGAAGAAAACGCGGGGAGCACTGCGTGGCTCTTTTCTATCATCGCTGGCCAACGAGTGAGATCCTTGACGACTGGAGTGTAGCGAATGCTGAGCCCTTGTTCAAGAAATGCTGCAAAGATAAACCTGGGAACTAAAGACCAGTAATCCTAAAATCTAGCGGGTAGGTTACTTTTGAAGATTTGGAGAATTTGGATAGACTTGCATTTGGAAATACAGGGTGTGGTTCGCAGCAAGATTAGAATGGTGCTGGAAAAGCAGAGCAGGTCAGGCAGCATTCCTGGAGCAGGAAAATCGATGTTTCAGACAAAAGCCCTTCATGAAATTCAGCACGGGAGTTTGTGCAAGGAAGATCATGACTCACAATTTTGTTGGAGTTCTTTGATAAAGTGACCAGCAACGTTGAGGATGTCCGGGTGGTATTTGTAGTCTAGATGGATTCCAGTAAGACCTTCAATAAGTTTCCACATGGTACGTTGCTCTGGAAGGTTAGATCGCATGCAATTGAAGGGGAGCTGGCAAATTAGGTACAAAATTGCCTTGATGTTAGGAAGCAGAGATTAATACTGGAAACATGCTGGTCAAACTGGAGGCCTGCGAATACTGGAATGCCTCGGGGTTGATGCTTGTACCACTCAGTGTTACATATATCTATGATTTACATGAGTACATACAGGCATGATTTGTAAGTTTGAAGACGGCACTAAAACAGGCGGCATCATGGAGAGTGAGGAAGGCTACTAGAAATTTCAGAAATTACAGCAGTATCTTGATCAGCTGGAGAAGTGGGCTGAGAAATAGCAAATGAATCTTAATGTTGATCAGTGTAAGTTCTTGCGTTTTAGGAAGTCAAATCAAGTTTGGAGTTTCATGGTGAATGGTTGGATCCAAAGGGGTATAGTGGAACAGAGGGACCTTGGAATTCAGGTGCATGGTTCTCTGAAAGTTGATTCAGAGGTTGACAGTGAAGAAAGCTTTTGGCACACTGGCCTTAATTGAGTTATATCACTGAGTACCGAAATTAGGGAGTTGTGTTGCAGTTATACAGGATGCTGGTGAGGCCAGATGGGTAACGTTATGTTCAGTTTTGTTCACTTTGCTATTGGAACAATGTTATTAAACTGGAAAGAATGCAGAAAAAATTACAAGGATATTGCCAAGGTCTCAATGGTCTGAGATATAAAAAAAGGTTGGACAAGTTAGGGATTTTTACTTTTGTGTGCATGCGACTGAGGGAGGATCACATTGAAGTTTAGAACATCATGTCAGGCATGGATAGAGCGAATGCACCCAGTCATTTTTCGCAGAGTTGGGTAAACACAGACTAGAGGGCATCAGTTTAAGGTCAGAGGGGACAGAATAACAGGGAATCTGAGGAACAACTTTTTAACTCAGGAGCTGTTATGTATATGGAATGAGAAGTGGTTGAGGGGATACATTGACAATGTTTAAAAGGCATTTGAACAAATACATGGATAGTAGAGGATTAGAAAGATACAGGACAATGGCAGGGAAGTGGGTTGAGCATAGATGAGCATTCTGGTCTGAATCGACCAGTTTGGGCCGAAGGGCCTGTCTTCGTGCTGTCGGACTCTAAAAAACCATTGCTTGTCTCCCACTGAATGTTACATTCTACTTTCCAAATTCACTGTAGATATCTTAAAACTCTAGCCTCCAGTCTTCAATGATGTTTGACTAGAATATTCAAGCATTCCATATTGTATGCAAACACCTTGTAAAATGGACTTTTTAAGTTCCATTATTCCTTAAAAGCTACTTCAGACCAAGGTTAATAATTCGTCCTTCTGACCACACAACATCAAATCCGAAATAACCTGCTCTCTAGTTTGCTTCACAACATACTCTTCAACCCACCTCATATATACTTGCAGAACTTATTTTTCACAGCTTCAGTAGTCACGCAGTTTAGATACAATTTGAGACCATTCAGTAAGACTGCGGTATCCACAATACTCGCTGAAAATGTTTTGCTCGTTAAAGCGCAGCAGGTCAGGCAGCATCCAAGGAACAGGAAATTCCGCGTTTTGGGCCAGAGACCTTCGCCGGAAACATCGAATTTCTTGTTCCTTGGATACTGCCTGGCCTGCTGCGCATTAACCAGCAACACATTTTCAGCTCTGATCTCCAGCATCTGCAGACCTCACGTTCTACTATCCACAATACTTGCCGAAATAATTTCCAGAACATATGATGCTCAGATTTTCTGCTACCATTTTGGGTTCGATGTATAATACACCAATATTTGCTTCTCCTTGCTGTCTGTGCACTCTACCTCAACTGATTCTGTGGAACCGGAGGTACAGGTCTGTGTCGTTATTAGTGTTAGACCTGGACAAGGCATTCAGGTTGGCTCACCTTGAATCTGAGATGATCTGAAAAATGTACCACAAAACTGGACAAGCAACAATATTCTCCTCGCTTTGTCAGGATAAGAGTTACCACATACTCCCTCGCACTCACTGTACATCTGTTGTAGCACCTAACCCCAAACAAGGTTCACACACCATCTCCAAATAAGGCTCAGACACTACCACTCTCACTACTGAATTCAGCAAATAATAATATTATATGAATTCAAAACTGTCGACTGACTCAATCCAGACACCTCACATCTCCCCCCACCTGCACCAGTACAAACAGCAGGGTCACTCATTCCCACTCTCCCTCCATCCCTTTCGCCCGTTCCAGGAGAAACAGCCTGGAATAGGATAGAAAGGGCCAAGCCGGATAGTGGAGTGCCCGATATCCGTTCCGTCACTCCCCTCTCCCCGCCATGTGGGATGGACTCCTAAAGAGCTGGAGAGGACCAGGACGCCTCGTGTGGTGAATCGTAATATCTACATCATACTGACCAGTTAAGGAGCAATGTTCAGTGAAAGACAATTCTCAGCTTAACAACAATCCTTATACTTCCAAAAAACAAACCCACAGATGCCTTCCTGCACTGATACGCAGACACAGAAATACACAGATGAACACACACAATACTTACAAGGAGATAGGTATACATTCACGTATAAACACACAAATACATATACTGTCACATACAAATCGACATAAATACAGATAGAAACACAGGCTGAAACACAGACAGACAGATGTAGACACGCAAACACACAGATAACAAGCACATGGACACATACACACACACGCACACAGGCACACACGCATACAGACACACACAAACAGAGACTTAGACACACACACACAGACACACACACAAACACTTACTCATATACAGATACACAGAGGCACAGACACTAGTGTCATTAAGACACAATTCGATATGTTTTTGGTTTGTAAGTGGATCAAGGATTCTAGGGAGAAGGCAGAAGTATGAGTTTGAAGTACATATAAAAAATTATTAAACGGAGTTTCCGACTCGATGGGCTGAATGGCCTCAATCTGCTCATTTCCTTAATGCTCCTGCGGTATTATGCTATCAGGCATTCTCTTTCTGAGACAGCAGCAGAGGCTGGGTGCGATGCATGTTTGATTGGAAAGTGTCAGTGGGAATGTGGGATAGGTTTGGAGTCTGGAATGGATTATGTTCCTAATTATTCCTAATTATTCTGGCCTTATGTCTGAAAAGAGGTGGTGATTCGATGTTTAGTTAACACAGTTTTAAATTAACAGTCCGACAATGAAATAAGGACGTCCCTTTCACTTTAGTGTTGTGCTACCTGTGGTGTCCTCATCCTCAGGGAGCAGTGAAGACTCGGTTATTGAAGGCATTCAAGGCTGAGCTCACTGATCTTTTCTGGATAGAAGGGTCAGTGTTTATTGGAAACAGACATGAAATGGATGGTCAGACACACTCGGATCAGACATGAATATTCTGAATGTTGCAGCCGAATGGGCAACTTCTTCCCCTATACCATGTGTTGATCCCTCAATCCACCCTGAAGGCTGTTACAGTGTTTGGGACCACTCCATTCAGTATGACAGGATCGTTACAAATACACAGGAGGAGACCATTCCGCCCCTGTAAGGTATTACACAGGAGTATAGAATGAAGTAATTCAGTTCGTTCACTACACTACACAGTCCAGGAGGAGGCCAGTCAACCCACCTAAGTTGCTACACAGGAACAGGGAAGCTGTCGCTAACCGGAAATAGAGAAAAGAGATAAATATTTATTTTCAGGCTGCAACATTGTAACTGATGGAGTGCCTCAGAGATCACTGTGGGGTCATCAATGATCAACAATCTGCATCAATGATTGGGAGGAAGAAGAGGAATGGCTTGGCGCTCAATTAGCTCATACACCAAGATGGTCATTCAATGTGTCGTCAAATGGAGGCAGTGAGTCTGCAATGTGATACAGGCAGGGAAGGTTAGTGAGCAAAGCTTCTGCAGAAATAACATAAGGTAAGTTGCCTATTTTGGCATGAAGGATGAAACAATGGTAAACAATTTAAATGGAGAGAGATTGCCGAACTCTGTGATACAGGAGGTTTCCATGTTCTTGCGACATGAATCATATGAAGTCAGATGCAGCAAGTGATTTGGAAGGTAGGTGGAATGATGCTGTTTTTCGCAAAAGGTATCAGGTTTAATTACAGGAATGTTTTACTGCATCTGTACAGGGCATTGCTGAGACCACACCTGATGTACTATGTGCAGGATTGATCCCCTAAACTAAAATAAAAAGATATAATTATTTTCAAAGATTTTCAAAGAGGTTTCACTTTACTCATTCCTGGAATGCAGGCCTTTTGTTATGAGGGATTATCAGTTTTGATCTGAGCTGAGAAATAATATTGAACCATCCATGACTTTCTGCAATTGTATCAGCTGGATGCATATTATCTTCTGTCAGGGAGACTAAAGCTAGAGAATAAACTTTAAGAAAAAGATTCATTGATATTAACACACATACTATGAAGACACCTACCAATATTTACAAATTACACAGACAATTGTAAGCATGTCTTCAAATTATAAAGTGGGGACTTTTTTTTAGTGATTGGAAGGAATTGTGTACAATTGTGTACAATTGTATACACCTGCATATAATCCATAATCAGGTTTTCCGGAGAATGTACCAGGAGATCGCACATGGTCCAGTGTGATGTTCAGTTGACAAAATTGTATGTTCCAACACAGAGAGGGAGAAAAATGTTCCTGTCTGAGCAGCAGCAGCCGATTTATCCCTCTATCTTACTTTGTTCCATCAGATAGCAAAGTGTGAGACCATAAAATTCTTTCGTCTTCTTTACCACTTGTGAAGGATTCCTGGTGAGTTTTCATTAGAATTTCTCCACTGCCTGAAACGAAGGGAATTCAGCCAAATCCCACTGTTCCAGAAAGAAATCCCACTACCAGGAGCTTATGTGAGCAGAGTAACTTCAAAGGCAGAATAACATTTTGGGGAAATCTATTATTTTACCATTTGTTCTGAGTTCAACTTTCTGTGGCTCACATTTTTCAAGAAAATGGCGGAGTCTGAGACCTAAATCATTGGCCACCTCACTAAATTTTCTGCATTCAAGATGAGTGTAACCATTGGAGGAGTGCGACTGGAAAAGGACATAGTGACCCTCCAACATTTGTTACAACACAAATGAGAATTTCTAAAAGGGCTGTTCAAGTGTAAATTCCCTTCCCTAGAGGACTGCGGTGCCTGGATGCTTGCATTTATTCAAATTTGTTTTTGGCATGTAGTAATATGGTATACAGACAGAAACACGCTGCTTTGAGCAAAAGCACAAAGTATTTAATAGTCCGTTCCTGCTGCTCAGTCGTGTGTTGCTATGTTCTTTCAATCCCTCACATCTCCTGCAAGGAGCAGATGGAGGCAACTTGCTCCAAATACCTGGTCAACAGTAATACAGGATTTCATTTAGTCCCTCAAGACTGTTACACATAGTTTGGTGTTGGTTGGAAAATGTTATTTGTTTCGACAGACGCCTCTGGTCTCTTTACAGAGTATTTCCTCTCTGCAACTTGTGGTTCATTTGTTGGAGATATCACAGACCCAGATTCACCGTGAACACAGTCCCCATACCTCAACGAGAGATAAATCACAAAATACTTTACTCTCTCTGATTGCAACATTCAATAAAAGAACACTCGGGAAAATTACAGCGATTAACTTGCAATTACTGAACATGACGACAAAAGGAACAATATCAGGTAATTCGGATGATCAAGCCATTGTATAACATCATGGCTGATCTACTGTTGACAGTAACTCCTCTTTAATGCCCAATTCTTCACCCCTTAGCTCTCTGGCAGGGCAAAAGTCCATCTTTCTCCGACTTAAATGCTTTTAGAGATAAAGCTCCCCTAACTCTCTCGCCCAGATAATTCCTGACAGTGATTACCTTCTGTGAGAGGAAAGCCCTCCCTATACATACACCGTCACCTATTGATATGAACAAGAGGCGAACACAGGAGCTCAGGAAAGAGGGAATGGCTTTGATACCAACGCAGTATTTGACTGAGGATGGCATCGGAACCACCTACTTGTTTGATCTGAATGTGGATCAGGTGTAACGTTCCCACTGGACGGGGTCTTTCAGAACACAAATAAAGTGGTTTGGGGTCAGTCGCCAACAATCCTATCAGTCCCGGGACATCGCTGTAGGAGATCCACAGGTTAGCCCCCTCAGCACAAGCATCTTCAGCTGCTTCTTCAATGTATTTGCCCATCATATGATCTGAAGTAGGTATGATGACTGAACTTCACAGAATGTTCAGAAAATGTCCCCCATCAGCTCCTGAACCATTCATTTTCCATGTGCAGCAAGACCCGGACAGCATTCCGGTTTGTGTTGATAAAGTGTCGGTAACATTTATGTAACAGCACGGCCAGACACTGCACATGTCCACAGTTAAAAGAGGGACTTATTCAGCATCTGAAGCTGGTTGCACAAGGGTATGAGCTGGCATTCAGGAACAGGAAGAGTGACAGCAGATTCCATACCCCTGTATGTTAGACAGGAAGAAGAGTGGTCTGGTCAGTGCAACGAGCTCTGAAACAGGAACAGGTAGAGCCCAGTCAGAACCTTAAAGCTGTTCCATGAGACCAGGAGGAAGCTATTCATCCCCACGAGCCAGTTATACAGTAACAGGAGGGGGGTCATTGATATTCGAATGTGACAAAACAATGAAACCGAGACTGCACTGATAGAGGACTCCATGATGTTAATCATGGTTCCATTGTTTGCAGAACGTGTGCTGCTTTAACATAGTTTGCTGGCAATGAGGAGGGAAGCCAAATGATTTGTGCCAAGTCTCAAGGAGGCATCTTCCATCGCCGAGAAGACACATTCATCGTCTCCATGGAAGTCAGAATCTGGTGGGAATAGTTAACTATTTTAGCATGAAGGTATTGTGGCTGCTGTAGGGATTGCGGATAATGAGACTTTCAGTGCAGGACCATACACCAAATGCACTGTATTAATGTGGGGTGAGTTTATTAAAAGACTGGTCCTCTGTCATTCTCATGCGACACGGGGATTGGGTGTGGAGTGAGGGGAATATTCTAAGAGGCTCTTAAACTATCGACAATCATGCAACCCGATTAAAAAAGAAGTCATGGAATATTTCACTGTATCAATGTCGATTTAGAACATCGTGAGTGACTGTCCCTCCCCCTCAAGTTTCAATGCAATCGCCTCTCATTCTCTCACAACGCCAGAGATTAATCTTCACTGTCTCCTCATGGTACCATAATCCCAGGGATTAGTCTGGTGAAACTCCATTGCACTCTCTCTGTGGCAAGGCGATCATTCCTTATAAAGGAGAGAAAGTCTGTCCACAATATCCGAAATGCTGCCTCAAAAACACTCTCAGCGATGATCACAATAACTCTTTTTCCACTGAGACATCTCCGTTTCTTTCCTGTCGTGTAAAAAAGACTTTGCTTCTCTCTGTAATTCTGGAAAGAGTTAACTCTTTTATAATGAATGTATAGTTGCTGCTGTCGGGAATATGGATAACGTGACATTCATTGTAGGATCACGCACCAATTGAACTGTATTAATGTTGTGAGAGTTTTTCAAAAGCCGGAGCCTCTCTCTCTCTCTCTCTCTATCTATCTATCTATCTATCTATCTATCTATCTATCTATCTATCTATCTCTCCTCTCTTTCTATCTCAGTTGAAATAAGGAGTGGGGGTGGTTGGGTGGAACGTTCTCAGAGGCTCTTAAACTATCAGGAATCATGTAATCTGAGTTTAGAAAAAAGCCATGGAACTTATCACTGTATCATTGTCTGTTCAGAACATCATGAGTGATTGTCCATCCCCCTGAAGGTTCAATGCAATCACCTCTTATTCGCTCACTAAGCTTCATTCACTGCTCATGGTGCCGACATCCCAGGGATTCGTCTGGTGAAACTTGAAAGTCTACCCACAATACCCCAAATACTGCTCAACAACACTCTCAGGGAATGTCAAAAAACATATTTTCTCTCAGTTAGACATCGCCATTTATTTCATGTGCCACAAAAAGCCATTCCTTCTCTATGCACTACGACTGAAATGGAATTTATAAGTCCCTTACATCTGTACGTCAGCATCAATAAAGCCAGCACCAGATATACCTGTGGAGATGTGCATCACTCTTGGGGAGAATTTCAATGAGATTGTATACACCTAAAATAGGGGATGATCATGTACCTGAATGGAAATGAGATGTAGCAATACAGAAAACAGGTAGAGAAAGGGAGCTTTCTTTACCTTTATTCTTCTCTCACAGGATGTATCAAGCCCTGGTCAGGGCAGCATCTTATGCAGATCTTGAACTGAGTGGCTGGGTCAGCTGTTCCACAGTACCATAAATAGTGAAACTATGGGTTCATAGTGTTACAACACAGGATAAGTCTTCCTGTTTAATTAAAACCAGCAACAGAGAAAAGATTTATCTCATGCAGTAATCTGTGATAATTCTAGAGTCCAAATCTATTTAAAGTAAAAATGAACAACTTTACTTCTTAAAGTATAACAGAGAATAATAAACGAACGACTATTTACAACTTCTTCCTCTAACCTGTCTTTTACCTTCCCCCTCCACAATACCAGTCTGATAAAACTCCTAATTAAGATTTACAAAACAAAACTTTTTAACTCACAACCAGGAAGCTTTCGGTTCTTCTCCATATTCCTGTCTTCATTTCTTCTTAGGGACTCTGCTTCACCAGTTACTAATAAATAAAGGTACCTATATGAGAGCTATTTTTTCAGGCAGTCTTTGCATGCTGGTAGCTTGGCAGTTCTACTCTCATCTGTTCAATTTTCCATAGTCTTGTACGGACAAACTGTTGGATTGTATCATTGGCTGTTACGTTTGTCTATATAATAAATTAAAACTTGGTTGGAGGTGGGTATTTTGGCGTATAATTTAAAACTTGTTACAGTTGAATTTGTTTCGAGACAATGAGCTAATCGGGTTGTTCGACCAAATGTTACATTATATCTATTTTTCAGAACTCTTGGTGCTGTCAGGTAGTTATTGTTGGTTTTTCATTCTCTCAAAGGTACAGTACTTCCACGTGTTCATCACAGAAGTTACACGGAAACCTGACGAGGGAAGGATGACACATTGACTTCCCTAAAGTACTTGAGGCTAGCAGATTGGTTTTGATAACAAATGATAATGTTTGCTTTTAAAATCCCCAATTTCCGTCATGAGATATCAACAGACAATTATTCTCTGGCTCTAGATTTTGAGTCAATGGCTGGACCACCATAAACTGTCTTCCCTTATGGGCAGAGAACAAGTTAAACATTCTCAAGAGCAATTATTTAGTGACAGACATGTGATTACAAGGAACGTGAAACTGTTGCATCCGGATTGAACAAAGGCACAAATGGTTTATTCAGATATTGCACTGAGACTGAGGACGAGACTGGAATATCACAAGGGTTGTATTGGACAGGATTGGTGAGTGGGGAGGAGATGCGGATGTAAATCTGTGATGGGCAAAATAGATTATGGAGTTTGAGAAGAGTCTGGTTCCTTCTCGCGTACCAGTGAATAATGTATAAATCGTAGTTTGACAGTTATAGTATATAAGGAATTTTTTTTTGTTTGGAACTGAAGATATTGATTTGCACTTTCCAAAATCGAGATATCATGAGCAGAAACTCAATTCAACCCTGTTTAGTAGATAAATGTAAAGACTTACCAGGAACACCAACTATTGCGAGGATGGGATAGTAACCACCTTGAATAATCCAAAGGATATCCAGGATCCGATATGCTAATGATATCCAAGGCTGAGAAAACCAGTAAAGACCCGAGAATAAACTCCTGTCCATTGTTGGAACATTCCAGCCTAATTTTCTCAGATTCTGATCCATTGTTGGAACATTCCAACCCATGGTCCTCAGATTATGAACAATTATTGTAACGTTCCCGTCTAATGTTCTCAGATTCTGATCTCTCCTCCTCCTCTCTCTCGAGCTGCTGATCCCTGTTAGTGCTGTCAGTGATGCTCCTACTCACACTATGGGATAGCACATTGAACAGAGCCCATTTATCTTTCAACGATGGAAACTCTCCACTGGGATAATTAGGATCCACGGAGATTGACATTAATCACAGTCACTGAACAAATAGCTCCATTTAACCCCTTTGAGTTCAATATTGATTTTATTAAAATTCAAAATAACGTTTAAAATTTATTCATTTAGCTTGGGATACGTGCGGGTGGCCAAGTGAAGGAATATTGGAGATGGTAGATTGATTGTGTATAATCATTCAACCTGCCTTGGATGTGGGAGTAATGTCAAACGATTGTCATAATATAAACAAATTTCTCCGTTTATAAATGGAAACATACAAACTGTAACTACTGATCAGTGATTATAATGTCAGTAAAATACGGAGGGAACGTTTCTAGTCCATAACCTGATAGGCAAATGTGCCTACGACAACATGAGTTATAACAGACAAATGGCATGGATATATTAACAGAGAATATGGTGTGACACAAAATTCAGATGGTTAGTCGAGGATCAGAGAGGGCAGGTGAGTGTCGTGCTGTTAATGTTGTTGATGTCAATCAACTGTGATTAAGTACCATTCATTGGTTTTGAATTTCAGTGTGATTATATTATTGGGGACATGGCTGCAGAGGCTGGAGGGAGGGAACATGATATTTCCCAGTCATCAGTATTGGAATGTTACTCTTTAGAAATCGTAAGAAGATCAAATTCCAGGATATATCTCCAATGAGGAATGAGGAGAGCCAATATTAACCATACAACCAGAAGACATTGGAGCAGAAATTTGGCCATTCAGCCCATTGAGCCTGCTCCACCATTCAATAATGGCTGTTAAGCTTCTCAACACCATTCTTCCGATTTCTGTCTGTAACCATTCATCTCTTTTACAATCAAAAACCTATTTGCCTTACTCTTCAATAAACTCAATTACCTGGCCTCGACAGCGTTCAGAGGCAGTGAATTCCCTAGATTTACCACTCTCTGGCTGAAGAGGTTCGTCTTTATCTGTGTTTGAAAAGGTCTTCTCTTTACTCTGTCCCCTCGGATCCTAGTCTCCCCTCCATTGGAAATATCGTCCCAAAATCCACTCTGTCCAGGTCATTCAATATTCTGTAAGTTTCAATTAGTCCTCCTAACATCCTTCTGAACTCCATCCAATGTAGACCAAGAGCCCTCAGATGTTCTTCATATGTTGAGTTTTTCAATTCTCGGACCACTTTTGTGAATCTTATCGGAAAATGCTCCAGGGTCAGTACATCCTTCTTGAGATATGAGAGCCAAAACTGTGCACAATAATCCAACTGTAGCCTGACCAAAATCTTATCGAGTCTCAGAAGTACATCCCTGCATTTATATTCAAGCCTTCTTGAGATAAATGGAATCATTTTATTTGCCTTCCCAGCTGCTGACACCCTGCAGTTTTTCCTTTCAAGATCCTTCGATTGGCATCCCCAACCCCCGAGTCTTCTGAACTTGTTCGCTATTTAGAAAATAGTCCATGCCTTTATTTTTCCTGGCAAACTGCATGACCTCACACTTGTGCAAATCCTTCAGCAGGAGGAAGTGAGGACCGCAGATGCTGGAGATCAGAGTCAAAAACTGTGGTGCTAGAAAAGCACAGCCAGTCACACAGACTCCGAGGAACAGGATATTCGACGTGTCAGTCATAAAGCCTTTATCAGGAATGAAGTCGGGGGGGGGGGCGCAAAGTGATTGAGAGATGAATGGGAGGGGCTGGGAGAAAGGTAGCTTGGAAGATGATGGCTAAATGGAGGTGAGTGGTGAGAGTGGAGGGTGGACTGGATAGAATGGGCAGGAAGATAGACAGGTAGGGCAGTGCAACAGGCGGTGCTCAGTGGGAGGGTTAGATATGGGATAAGGTGGAGGGAGGGAAGATGAGGAAACTGGTGACATTGCGCTGGATACCATGTGATTGAAGGGTTCTAAGGTGGAAGTCAACGCGCTCTTCCTCCAGATGTCTCGTGGCTAGAATGTGGCAATGGAGGAAGCCAAGAACTTGTATGTCCTTTGAAGAGTGGTAGGGCGAGGGGAAGTATTCAGCCACAGGGAAGTGGGGTTGTTCGATGTGTGACGGAGAATGTTCCCTGAACCGTTCTGCAAGTTGACGTCCTGTATCCCCAGTGTAGAGAAGACCATAAGAAATGGACTGAGTAGATGAGGTGTTTGGATGCACATGATATTCTCTGCCTGATGTGGAAGGATCCTTTGGCGCCTTGGATTGAGGTGAGGAGGATGTTGTTGGCACAGGTTTTATACCTCTTGCATTGGCAAGGGAAGGTGCCGGGAGTGGAAGGTGTCAGAATGACCTTAGTTCCTTCATGTAGACCATTAATGCACAAAGCGAATTTTGTTGTCCCAACGCTGAGTCTTGCGGAATACCACTTGTCACTGGATGCCATCCTGAGAAGGACACTTTTATCCCCACTCTCTGCTTTCTGTCAGACAGCCATGCATCTATCCAAGCTAGCACCTTGCCTGTAACACCAGGGGCCCTAATCTTTCTCAATAGCCTCCTGTGTGGCACCTTATCAAAGGATTTTAGAGAAGCAGGTGGATAACGTCTACTGGTTCTCATTGGTCAAATCTGCTCGTTACTCCCTCAAAGTATTCCTGCAGGTTTGTCAGGCATGACCTCCCATTGATGGAACAATGCTGACTTTGCACTATTTTGCTAAATACTTCCAAGTATTCAGAAATCCCATCCTTCACGATGGATTCCAGGATGTTACCCACAACCAAGGTTAGGCTAATCAGTCTGTAATTTTCCATTGTCTGCCTAACTCTCTTATTAAATGGAGTGTCACGTCAGAAATTTTCCAGCCTTTCCTGATTTTAGTCATTCCTGAAAGAATACCACTTTCACTTTCACTACCTCCTCAGCTATCTCCCTTACAATGCTGGGGTGTAGTCCATATGGTTCAGGTGATTTATCCAAATTCAGGTCATTCAGTTTTCTAGCACGTTGTCCTTGGTGATGACTACCATACCCAGCTGTGCCCTCTCACTCTCTTCAATTTTGGGGAAATTACTCGTGTCTTCCACCATGGACATTGATGCAAAGTTCCTCATTCATTTCATTGTTTTTCACTATTGTCTCTCCAGCATTATTTTCCAGTAGTCCATATTCACTTTTGCCTCTTTTTTGGGTTTTATATATCTAAAGATCCTCTTACATTCGCCGTTGTATTAATGGTTAGCTTACCCCCATATCTAATCTTCTCTGTCCTTTTTTTGCCATCTGTTAGTCTTTGTAAGTTTCCCCATTCTCTACTTTCCCACTGCCCTTCACCACATTATACGCTTGCTCTTTTGCCTGTATGCAATCTCTGACTTCCGTCGTCAGCCCTGGCTGCCTCGTTCTCCGTGTACGATGCCTCTATTCCTCGGCAAGAATCCCTGCTGTGACTCCTGAATTAATCTTGGAATCTGCTGCCATTTCTGTTCCCTTGTCTTTCATGCTTGACCTCTCTCCCAGTCAATTCCACCCAGCCTCTCCCTTATGCCTCTGTACTTGCCTTTATTCAGCTGAAATGCTGTTACCTCTGATTCTAACTTCTCTCTCTCAAAATGCAGAAGAAATTCAACCATGTTATGATCATTGCTTCCGAAGTTTACCTTCACCCTAATCTCCCTTAGGAATCCTGCTTCATTAAATCCAGTATCGTCTGTTCCCGAGTGGGCTCCACCAGAAGTTGCTCCAAAAAGCCATCTCATAAACAAGCCCAAAATTCATTTTCTTGCCAACCACTACGAATCTAAATTTCCCAGTTCGTCTGCATACTGACATCGCCAATGATTACTGTACTTTGCCTTTCCTACACATCTTTTCTATCTCCTGGTGTATCTTGTGCCCCAGCTCCTGACTACTCTTTGGAGCCCTGCACAAGTCTTCAACTGTGGTACTCGTACGTTTATGGTTCCTCAATTCTACTCACGCAGATTCTACAACATCTGATCTTACTTCCTTTCTTACTATTGATTTAAACTCATTTCTTACTATTATTGCAAATCCACTCCCTCTGCCCACCTGCCTCTCTCTTCGAAAGGATTAATATTCAGATCGCCTTGCAGCCACATCTCCGTGATGCCCATCGCTTCATACCTGCCGACTTAATTCTGCGCCACAAGCTCATTTACCTTATTCCTGATACAGCATGCATTCAGTTGTAACCCCTTCAGTCCTGCATTAACCGTCCCTCTTCTCATCGTCATTCATTTGTGCAGTGTGCTTGAAGTTTGATATGTTAAACATTTCCAGATGCTCTATCCTAATTGTGCCTGTGCTGGAGATTTTAATAACCTCTCCTGAGTTCTGTACTCTTACCTCCTTTTTTAAATCGGCTTTTCTAATTAAACCTAATAACTGCACCCCCACCCCGCACACACACTCCTAATCAGTTTAAAGTTCTGTCTGCAGCCCTGGTTAGGATTCACTCGGACTCTGGTCCCAGCACAGTTCAGATGACGACTGTCCCATCGGAACAGGTCCTTTTTCCTCATCAATAAAATGTGTTTATTCAACACAAAATGCAGAGATTTAAAAGCTTTTCTGTACATACCAAAATATGAAAACTACAAGAAGACAATATTGTTATAATACACTTACTATGTGGAGCTATATAAATTGTAATGTGAATTAGAAAACCATGGAAGTAGTGTGCAAACATTATCAATCACTGTTTGACCCAGAGCTGAGATCCTGATTTCCCCCCTGCCAGTGATTCCCTTCACTGAGATTCCACCCTGCCTCTCACACAGTGTCTAGAGGGGCTACAAGTTCCTGTTGGACCAGAATATTTAAATAAATTTACCTTCTCCCTGGAACCAATCTATTGGTCTATTGGATTGTGTTTAGCTGTCAGCAACTCAGCTCTGGGATGTTATTGGCGATAAATGATCTGGGATGACAGCCAGTATCAGCATGGTGCTCACAGGGTATGGCACCAGACAAAGGGCTTGCAGTCTGCGAGAGTTCCTAAATATCATTTCAAGGTATTTCTCCTCATGCTATCTCCTGATCTAACTTCACATTCGTCTGACACACCTTGCTCTCACTCACTCTGTCGCTTCTTTTTTTCACTCTGTTTATCTCACTTCATTGTCTTTCTCTCTGTTTATTTCTCTCCCTCTCAGTCTAGCTCCGATTATTCCCTCTATTTTCAAGTTGTCAAGTTGCTGAACGGCCTTCCCCTGTGTTATATTAATTCTGAAGTTCTCTGACCCACAGTAACAATTTTGGTGCCTGGAGAGACAAGTTGGTCCAGTGAAGGACACAATGGACAATTAAACATTATCTCTTCCTATTTTCTGACATGCAGCGTCATCGAAATATCTGTTCAAACGAACAGATTCCTCATATTAAAATCAGCACACTTCAGACTGCCAGGCCATTGTGTTCAGTACCTTCTGTTTTGTTTTGTTGGTCTTAGCTGTACTGGGATTAGTCTCCAACTCCTCCTCAGTCACTGTACCTGTGGACCTACTGCTGTGGTTACATACACCCCTCCCCCACCGCCGCCAGACACTAGTTTAAACCCTCGTAAAGGACAATAGCAAACCTGCCTGCCAGGAGATTGCTGCCAGTTCAAGTCCATCCCGCCCATCTTCTGTATATCCTACCAACCCGGGAATCCCAACGGTCCACATATCGGAGATTGTTGTCAGTTCATGTGCATCTCGTCCTTCTTGTGTGTATCCTACGGACCCGTGAATCCCAATAATCCACATATTGTAAATTGCTGCCAGTTCAGGTTCATACCATAATTTTGTGTATATCCTCCCGACTCGGGAATCCCAATTTCCACATATCAAAAGTGCTGCCTCCCCGATTAGCTCTTTGGCCGTGTATTTAACTGTACGACCTTACAATTCCTAATCTCACTCGCACGTGGCATATTCTAATGTCTCCAAAATTCAAATATCCTTTCAGCACAACTCCAGCAAGGCCTTTTCTTTAATCTGCACAGACTTGATAATAAAAACTTACGTGTGACATCAGGAAAGTGAGACCACTGAATCAGTCCAATGACGTCTGGATCTGATATCTATCCCCGCCACCAAACCTGTTTGACAAGGTATACATATGGACCTTCTATTTGCAGATGGACAAGGATAAACAGAAGATTAGAAAATGTCAGATCACATGGATGTAATTCAGTCTGTTTACTCAGCTTTACTATTCAGTTGGATTCTAGTTATTATGTTCCTTTCAATGGCAGGGTCTTTACCCAGCATCCCCAGCGGGTCAGAAAGCCCCAGTGTCTTTGTGTGCACAGTCCTGCGAAGGGTGTATTCAGTGCCAGGCAATGGGGTGTGGGGAGTGCCAGGGGTGACACAAGGAAAGGGTGCATGCCGTGACGATTGACTGACGGAACTGAGTGAGATGGAATGGGCATCTAGGGACACTGCACTCATACAAATGGCCAGGCAAGATTCCGAAACACTCAGAGGAACCCGCGAACCATGGCTGTTATTACAAAAACCTGTCACATTTGCTGCATTTCTCCATCGAACAAAAGGAAAAATGCTGTAGATGGTAGAAATCTGAAACAAACACAGAGACATACTGTGGAGAGAGAAAGAGTTAACACTCCCAACGTCGACATGGCAGACACAGGAAGAATGTACAAAGTTCACACTGACAGGGTCCAGAGATTGGAAATGATCCCAAGTCCCTAGCACTGTGAGGCCGCATTATTGTGTCACCATGCTGGCCAATGCTCGATAATTGGGGATAGTATATTTAAAAGAATAGAGAGTGTTCTCCGTGACTGGGATTAAGAGTCCTGAAGGTTGTGTTGCCTACATGGTGCTCGGGTTTGGGATACATCATCTGGGTTGCAGAACTTGAAGTGGGAGGGGAATGATCCAGTGGTCAGGGTCCGTGTAGGTACCAACAGCTGGACAAACAAATGACAATGAGAAGTGTGATGGGTAATACAGGACGGAACTATTATATCAGAATGCATGCAGTCTGAGGAATAAGGGAAATGAGCTTGTGACTCATCCATAAATTGGAAGGTTCGACATAGTGGGCATTACAGTGACATCGCTGCAAGAAGATCAGGATTGGGCGCTGAATATTCCAGGATATTCATCCTGTCGAAAAGATAGGCAGTTGGGCAGAAAGATAGAGTTTTCTCAGTTATAAAAAATGGAATTGAATCAATAATCAATAATAAGAAATGTAATAAGTTCAGATGTTGTAGAATCTGTGTCGGTAGAATTGTTGAATCAAAAAGGTGAAAAAATACAGTTGGGGTGATATACAGGGAGCTGGGGTGTAAGATACACAGGAGCTAGAAAGATCCGCAGGAAAGGCAAACTCACAGTGATCAGTACTATATCGATGGACTGGGAATTCAGATTGATAGTGGTTGGCAGGAAAAAGAATTTCGCTTTTGGAGCAGCTTGTGCAGGCAGACTAGATGAGTGGAGCTGAAAGTGACAGTGATCATAATATGATTGAATTTACTATGCAATTTCAGGTGGAGAATATAGATTCAGAAGTAACGGTATTACAGCTGAATAAAGGCCATTACACAGACATGAGTGAGGAGCTGGGTAGAATTGACAGGGAGACCAGCCCGGCAGGAAAGACAGTACAACAGCAATGCCAAGAGATTTTTGGACTAATTCAAGATACAGCAGAGATTTATCCTAAGGAAAAAGAGGCTTGTATAGGGAGGATGGGACAACCATCGCTGACTAGGGAAGTCAGGTATAGCATAAAAGCAAAATAGAAATGATGCAATGTGGCAAAGTGCAGTCGGAAACCTGAGGATTGGAAAACTTACAAAGACAAAACCGAGGGCAAACAAAATAAAATAAGGAGGGAGATTATTAAATATGGGGGTAATCTAGCCAGTAAGATAAAGGAAGACTTTAACAGTTTCTTTCAATATATACAGTATAAAAGACAGGCAAAAGTTAACATTGGACTGCTGGAAAATGATACTGGAGACATGGTAGTGGAGAATGAGAAAATGGCCAAGAAACTGAATAATTACTTTGCATCAGCTTTCATGTTGGAAGGCACGAATAATACCTTAAACATTCAAGAGACTGAGGGGCCAGAGCTGAGTATGATGGCCCCACCATGGAGAACATTCTAGCATAAAAAGTAATGGTCCGAAGGTGGTTAAATAACCCTGACCAGATGGACTACATCCCAGTATTATAAGGAAGATACTGAAGAGGGAGTGGGGGCAATCGTGGTGATCTTTCAGAAACTACTAGAGTAAGGAACGATCCCAGAGCACTGGAAACCCACTAACGTGACACCCCTTTTTAACAAGGGAGTAAGGAAAAAGACAAAATGAAACCCCACCATCCTCTATCATGGGTAAGGTCGTGGAATCCATTGTGAACGATGAGATTTCTGAATAGTTGAAAGTGTTTTGTAAAATAGGGCAAAATCGGCATGATTTCATCAAGGCAAGTTAATGCCTAACAAATCTATTTGAATTCTTTGAAGAGGGAATCAGCAGCTCGACCAAGCACAGCCAAAGGATGTTATCCACCTGGAATTCAAGAAGGCTTTTGACAAGGTGTCACACAGGAGATTACTGAGTATGATAAGGGTCCGTGATAGAGGCAAGGTAATGGCATGGAGAGAAGCTTATTTGTCTGGCAGAAAGCAGAGAGTGGGGATAAAAGAGTACTTCTCAGGATGGCAGCCGGGGACAAGTGGTGATCCAGGATGGAATCATGACTTTTTACTTGTTACATTAACAATCTAGATGAGGGAATTGAGGGGACTCTGGTCAGGTTTGCAGACGATACAAAGATAGCGAGATGTCAGGTCGTATTGAGGAAGCAGAGAGGCTAACGAGGATTGGTACAGGTAAAGAGATTGTCAGATGCATTCCAATGTTGGAAAGTGCGATGTCATGTACTTTGGCACGAAGAATAGAGACACGGTCTATTTTCCAAATGGCGAGAAAATTCAGAATTTCTGAAGTGCAAAGGGACTTGTGAGTTCTGGTGCAGTGTTCCCTCAAGGTCAGCTTGCAGGTTGAGGAAGTAGTTAGGAGGTTAATTGCAATTATGATTGGGAGCATTTACAGTGAGAAGAATTGAATATAAGAACTGACTGTACACGGCTCTGGTCAGACCACATTTGGAGTATTATGTTCATTTTTGAGCTCCATACCTCAGGAAGGATGTATTGGTCCTGGAGCGTGTTCAGAAGATTTTCACGAGAATGGTCATCGGAATGAAAAGCTTGTTGCGCGAGGAATGTTTGAGTACTCTGGGCCTATACCTGATAAAGTTTGAAAGGATGAGAGGGAATGTAATTGAAATAGACAGGATACTGAATGACCTGGAGAGAGTCGATGCTGAAAAGATGTTTCCATTGGATTAGATTCCGAGGGCACAGCATTAGATGAAAGGGAACACCTTTTAGAACAGTGATAAGGAGAAAGTTATTTAATCATAGAATGGTGAATCTTTGAAATTTATTGCCAGAAGGCTGTGGGGGAAGGTCATTGAATATTTTTGAGACAGAGATAGATAGTTTTTGATTATCCAGGGGATGAAGGGTTATGGGAAGAAGGTCGGAGAATGGATTTGAGAAACCCATCAGCAATGATTGAATGACGGAGAAGACCCGATGGGCTAACTGCCCTAATTTATGCTCCAACATCTTATAGTCTTCTGGTCTAAACCTTAAGGAAGTACCTTGCATCTCTGAGAAGATAGATTCATGTCCTTCATGAATGTCAGTAGATGGTGGAAATAGTAAACCGCTTTAGAATGAAGGTACTGTGGTGGATAATATGACATTCAGTGCAGGATCTTAAACTGAGTGGCTGTGTCAGCTGTTCCACAGGACAATAAATAGTAAAACAAATTGCCGTGGGTTTGCAGTCTTGACCAGAGAAGGATGACCCACTGCCTTCTCTAATGGGCATAAGGCAAGCCGATATCAAGCAAGAGAATATGCTTCAGTAATTAATTTATACAAATTGACAAACTTCTAAATGCAGTTTTATTTGCTGTAAACAATTTTGCAAACACATTTTGGCCTCAATCCAAAACCAAAAGTGATAATTACAATGAACTTATTCATTAAGACTTAATGAGTCAGGTTCGAATGAACATGATATTGGCTGGGAGATAGGTCGAAATGGGGGCAGTGGCTGTGGAGACTGCATGGGGAGTACAATGATATTCCCCAGTCATCATCCCTCTTTCTGACAGACAGAATTAAATCTAATGCACAATAGGGAAACAGCCAACATTTGGGAGATGAATGACAACCGATCTGAACAGGATAATTTTAAATGTGATAAAATGAGCAATATTTATATACGCACCATTTTATCTTTGGGTATGCCGATTAAGTAGGGTCACTGGACTTGAAACATTAACTTTGAATTCTCTTCACAGATACTGCCAGACCTGCTGAGCTTGCTCTCTAAGTTCTGGGTTTTGTTTTTAGATTGACCATATTGTTCATATCTGGCAGGATACCTACAATTAAAAGCAGACACTAATAACAAAATGTGAAGAGCTATGGGGATAATACAGGAGCCTAACAGTCGAGATATAGTCATTCCAAGCTGGAAGAGGCAATGGGCTGAGTTTCCCCCACTTTTGCTGTAAATAATTCTATGATATATAATCAAAGCCTATGGAGAGGGGGTAGACAAGCTAGTTCAATGAAGGATACAGAATGTTCCATCATCAATAATCTATTCCTAATATCTCATGAAATTTCAGCTGGCTCTGAAATGTCTTTTCAAACAAAGTGGAGTTCCTGAGATTTACAGGATATTCAGAAAAATATTCTTTTTTTTCCTTTGAATCCTACAGAAGAAACAGATTTCGGTCATAACATAGGTGTCCCATACACACCAACTATAATAGCAACAGGAAAGGACTACCTTGTCCATATGTAACTAAATTCAGCATGTCGCCCTGTCACGAAACATGAAATATAGTGATACAGAAACATGAAATACAAACCGAAAATGGTGGAGAAACGCAACAGATGAGGAAGTATCTGCAGAGAGAAACAGAGTTAATACATCGAATATGATATGACACTGTTCTGAAAAAGTCATATTGGAATCAAAGGTTAATTCTGTGTATCTCTGCTCAGAGGGGGCCAGACCTGCTGAGTTTCCCTCCATCGATTTCTTTTTCTTTCTGAACTGCGACAAATTGACTGATCTGAATGATATAAGCAAAGCTGCTATCTCAGTTGAATCTTGAGTAATTTGTTATGGACATTAAATGAGAAATTATAAAGTTCCTATGTTTCACAGGGCTCTAAATATCGATGACCTATTGCATTGTGAGACAAAGCCATTGTGAGGCACTGTCTTTTGCATAGGCATATCTTGTATATTCTGTGAAGTGGACACCCAGTCTACCTTTATTTTCCCCAAAGTAGGGCAGACCACAATGTAAGCAGCGAATGTAGTAGACTGGATTGTTGGAAATGTTTGGTATTGGGAGGTATATTTGGGCTCTTGGATAGTGAGGAGGGAGGATGTAAATGGGAAATGTAACATCTCCAGCAGGGGAAAGTGAAGTGGACCTGTGGTGGGGGTAGGGAGGTGTTGGGAGTGAATAAAGAGTGGACCAGAGTATCCTGGAGGAACTGGTCTTTCAGAAGGCGGAAAAGGGAGAGGAGGCAAATATGTGTCTAGTGGTGGCATCTTGCTGGAGGTGAGGTAAATGCGGACTGATGATCCTCTGCATGTGATCCTCTGCATCTGATGGGTTTATAGGTAAGGACAAGGGGAACTCTAACACTGTTGTAGGAGGGAAGAAAGTGGCTGAGGGGAGAAGTGCAGGAGGTGGGACGAAACCGGTTGAGAGCCCTGTCGATAACAGTGCTGGGGAATTCTCGGGTGAGTAAGATGGAGGAACTGAGAGAATGGAATGGAGTCTTTTCAGGAAACAGGGTTTGAGGATGTATACTACAGGTAGCTGTGGGAGTCGGTGGGTTAATAGTGGATATGAGTGTCCGATCTATCCCCAGAAATAGAAGCAGATAAATCGAGGAAAGGAAAGGATGAGTCAGAGGTAGATCAGGTGAAAGTGGGGAGTGCAAATTGGAAACTATGAACTTTTCCAAATCTGTACAGGAGGAAGCTATTTGCCATTATGTATGCATCAGCTCCAAAAATGGCTCCGAAGCACCACACCCCCACCAACATTTGCCATCCCTCTCACTGTTGCCCGTTAAATTCATAATTTCCAAATGTTTCTCCAGTTTTCTTTTGAATCTTCATCCATAACTTTCCCAGACAGCCAACTACAATTCGTAAAACCTCTCTAAATAAAGACGCTTTTCCTTTTTTCACTCCTAGCTCTTTTGCTGACAACCTTGAAATTAAAATGCCTTGATGCTGTAATGCCAAATAAGGGGTTATTCTTTTTCTACTCTGCAATATTTTTCATACTTTTGAGCACCACAATAAATTCATATCTTTGTCTGTTCTGCTCCAAGAATAATAAGCCTTGCAAGAACTGTAACAAAGACTACAACGGAAAAACAAGCAGGAAACTCGTGGCCAGAATATATGAACATCAACTAGCTACAAAAGACATGATCCCAACACCAATTTCTTACGTGCTGATCAGGAAGTACGCCACTTTGACTAGGTCTGTCTATCCTTTATAGGACAGGCCAATCGGAGACAAGCACGATAATTCCGAGAAACATGGCATTCGAACCGGACCTCCATCAAAAACCACATCAATGTTGACTCCATCTACCATCCTCTAAGAAAAAGGGCCGGAAATGACAACATCGACACAGGAAATTGCCTTACCAACTGAAGGAAAACGAAACATTAAAATAGAAAATAGGAGATAACACCAGCACTTCACTGCAAGCTCACAATCCCCTGTAGCCATTCCTCTCAGAAACAAGTATATCATTTTGGATTGTTGGGGACGATGTCTGTTCAGGGGAAAGCAGCAGTAGCCAGGTTGGTGGTACTACCACTGCCTGTTAAAGATAGGAGAGTCGATTGTGAGAGGGACAGATCGGAGATTCTGTGGCCACAAACGGGAATCCAGGATGGTGGGCTACCTCCCAGCTGCTAGGGTCCAGGACATCTCTAAGTGGCTGTAGAACATTATCAAGGGGGAGGGGGAGCAGCCAGAAATCATTATGCACATTGGCACAAATAATACCCGTAGAAATAGGGGCGAGGCCCTGCAGCGTGATTACAGAGAGCTGGGAGAAACATTTAACAAAAAAACCTTGACAGTGGTAATCTCCTGAGAGGGAGATTCCCGTCCAAGACATGCACTGGAAGGGACACCAATATCTAGGCTGCCAGTTTTGCTAGTGTTACTGGGTGGGTTTAAACTAGATTAGAAGGGGGTGGTCTCCTCAAGAGCAAGGGGGCAAGTGCCAGGCTGGAAGGTCATATAGTAATCAGAAATAGTAAGGTTAGCTGGAAAACCACAGAGAGAAAGTACTGCCTTTTGGATTAAATTGCATCTATTTCAATGCAAGAAGGCCTACAGGTAAGGCCGATGAACTCAGGGCGTGGATAGGTAAGTGGGACTGGTATATTAAAGCCATTACACAAACATGACTAAGTGATGGATAGGACTGACATCTTAATGTGCCAGAGTACAGGTGATTTAGGTGAGACAGAGATGGTGGAAGGAGGGGAGGGGAGTTGCATTTCTCATTAAGGGGAGTACCATAGCAGTAATCAGAGATAAAATAACTGATGGATCACCAACTGAGGCTTTGTGGGTGGAGTTAAGAAATTGGAAATGAGGTGATTGGGGATGTACTGCAGGCCCCCAAATAGTCAACAGGAATGAGAGTAACAAATATGCAGGGAGAGAGGGGAGACCTGCAGGAGCAAAAGGGTAATCAAAATAGGGGATGTTATTTTTTGTAATACAGACTGGAACGGCCAGAGCATTAAGGGATTTGAAGAGATTGAATCTGTTAAATGTGTTAGGAAAGTTTCCTCAAACAGTATATTGAGTTTCCTAAGTGGGAAGGGGCAAAACTCAAATAGCTGTGTAGAGGGATAAAACTGGTCCACAGGTTCATATTCAAACTCGGGGCGTGGCTCAGCAACAGGCATCTGGGATCAAGGGAATCCCTGGAGGTATTTCCGAGATACAGAAGTTGACTGAAGAAGGAAATCGGCGAAACGGGGGCAAAAAAGAACCTTGGCTGAGAAAATTAGGATGATTCCAAAAAGGTACTTTAAATATATTAAAAGAAAAAGCAGTAACTGGATAGAAAATAGGACCTCTCACAGACCAATGTGTCCAAGCATGTTTGGAACTATCAGAGATGATTGAAGTCCTCAACGAATGTTTCTAATCTATGTTTACCGTGGAGAAAGACATGATGACTTGAGAACTTGAGGAAGTTAGTGGTGATATTTTAGGGACAGTCCATATCATAGTAAAGGAGACTTTGGACGTACTAGAATGTTTGAAATTGGATAAATCTCACGGTCCTTACCCAATATATGAAAGAACACCTCAAGGGGCTCCAGAGGAATTTGCGGGGACACTGGCTTATAATGTTGATCATCATTAACCACAGGTGACATCGCGTAAGACTGGAGGATAGCAAATATTGTGCCCTTATTCAAGAAGGACTGAACAAAAAAGCCTTGGAACTACAGACCAGTAGGTTTAACATCCATGGCAGGTAAGTTACTTGATAAGGTTCTGAGGGATAAGATTTATATGCATTTAGAAAGACACCTTTGATTAGGAATAGTAAGTGTGGCTTTGTGCGGGGAAGTTTATGCCTGAAAATTTTCTCAAAGTAATTGGATGATGTGACCAGGAAGATTGACTTGGGTGGGGCAGTAGATATCGAAACAAGTGATGTTGTAAAAACACAGCCGGTCAGGCAGCATTCGAGGGGCAAGAGAATCTATGTTTCGGACATAAGCCCTTCATCGGGAACGTCCAAAACATCGATTCTCCTGTTCTTCTGATGCTGCCTGACCTGCTGTGTTTTTCCAGTGCCACACTTTTCTACACTGATCTCCAGCATCTGCCGTGCTCACTTTCTCCATGGGCGGTAGATTTATTCGATATGGATTTCAGCTACAGCAGAACAGAATAAGGCTTTACAGTCCCGGGAGACTGATAAACAATTACAGGAGGAGGCCAATAAGCTCCTTGGGCCTATAAAACTGTAACCAGATCATACAGCACCAGTGTCCAGTTGCACAGCAACAGGATCAGTCTATTCAGCTACTTGAAGTCAGTAACACAGGAAATGGAAGAGGCCACAAAATGACTGGACTTTGGGGTATACTGGAATAAAACCAGGCAACATAGCCACTAAGACCTGCCCTTCCATTCAGTAAGTCAGGTCTGAGCTGCAATCGACCGCAATTTCTCCTTCATGCCCAATTCTTCGGAGCCCTCGACTCTCTGTCTATTCAAAATCCATTGACACCCATTCGCACCACCCCCAACATTTCAGTGATGTAGCCTCCCAACCCCAACCAATCCCTTCCCGCTTTATCTGCAGCTCCACCTACTCCCGCCCTCACTCCACGACAACCCAGTTCTGAAGAATGTTTATACCTGAAATGTTGACTTTCCCAGCTCATGATGCTGCCTGGCTTGCAGTGTTCTTTCAGCCTTCCGTTTGTCTCCTATAACTCAGGAAGATAGAGTCTAGTCAGCACAACGTGCTGGTAGGCAGGAACCATGGGTTTCCCACTGATGTCCTTGAACCTCTGCCCTCGGGCCAGGAGGAAGACATTCTGTCCCTCGAGACACGGACACATGAACAGAAGAGGCCATTCAGCCCCACCAAACTATTACATTGAAATAGGAGGATGTCATTGTTGCTGCAACACGACAAACCAATGAGGCATGGACTGCACTGACAGATTGCTCCATGTTGTTCCTCCTGGTTCCATTTCTAATGGTACTCACGTGTTATGTTAACGTGGTTTGCTGACCATGAGGAGGGAAAGTGATTGGTTTGTACAAAGTCCCAAGGAGGCATCTTTCATCTCCGAGATATTATGGACTAGGCTAGACTATTCAAAACATTTTTAGGCAGGCAGCCCAGAGCGTACCTTTGCAATTTGTTTCAGTAAGTGTACAATGAAAATTACCTGGTGTAAGTTAGCTAGGTTGACTATTAGATTTTAAGACAGACAAAAACGTTATTCATAAAATTGCACAATGAAACACAAAGAACAGAATAAAGAATCACGATAGAATTCAACCTATTCAGCTAGACTTTGTTATACTGTTCCGAATATACATAACTGTCCCGATAAGCAAACTCCCAATAAAAACCAGTACAAAGGGAAAACACACTTTCATGTTGAAGTTGAAGGTCAGAAAAGAGACCAAGTTTCCACACAGTTCTCAGTTGAACTTCCCAGTTCTAAACTCAACTGAAACTGCTCAGCTCAGCTAGTTCAGCTAAATAGCTCATCACTCTCCGTTCATTATACTGGTCACTTATAAAGCATGACCACTTTGGCCTGAAGTCTTATCTGTTTCCATGTAAACAAAAGGCCTCTAAAAATCCTTCTCATCTCTGTACCAAACCAGACTGATCGGAGCTTGGCCCCATTTTATTGTATCTCTGAAAAAAAAGGACAGAGTCTCCTTGAGCCAAGGAACAGCTTTTGGACAAAAAAGGCACTTGCTTCGTGACATGATTCCCACCCGCCCCCCCACTAAAACACCATCAATGCTAAAAGATGGTTGCATTTCAAACCCAGTTGGTAGTCTCAAAACAGATACATTATACTAATTGTAAACATTTAAACATGCACAAACCCATGCAAATTCAGGCTGCGGTAAACCCACCACCGAACACCTCCGTATCTCATTCGAGTCTCAATAACTCATCAGCTTTCACGTTTTCACGACCTGCCACGTGCCCAATTGTCAGGTTAAATGGCTGCAGCAACAAGCTCCATCTAAACAGTCTGGCATTTTTGTCTTTAATATTTTCCACAAATGTCAATGTGTTGTGATCGGTGTATACGACGGTCTCAGATGCATTGCTGATAATATAAACACAGTTATGGTGAAATGCCAACACCAACTTTAAAGTCTCTTTCTCCACTGTTGAACACTTCTTTTGAACGTTCGACTTCCCAGAAAAATACCCGATGGGTCTTTATATTCCCTCATCATCCTCCTGCAGGAACACTGGACCGACACCCACATCACTGGCAACGATAGCCACCTTGAAAGGCTTCATGTAACTAGTGTAGCTAATACTGGGGGCAGTGGTTAACACAGTTTTTAGGCTGTAAAATGCCTTTTGACAGTACTCTGTCCTCTGAGATTTCTTGCCCTCGACAATTCGGTGACTGGAGCAGCCGCACTGCTTAAAGTTTGGCACAAACTTTCAGTAAAATCCAGTCAATCCCAAGAACCGTAGCACTGCATATTTCTTTTTGTTGACGGTGTGAAACAATCCCCAACTACTTTCGTTTTCGTATCACATGGGGCCATTTGTCCAAGTCCAATAACGTGACCCAGGACCGTGATTTGGGCTTTCTCAAATTCACTTTTAGCTAGGTTTACGACCAAGCATACCTTCTGAAGTCAATTTACCAAGTCCCATGAATGTTGTAAATGTTCCTTTCTTGAGTCACTAAAAACCACCAGGCCATCAAATGTACACCGCATAGTTGGGTAATCCGGCAATGACCTTATTATCACTCTCTGGAATGTGGCAAGATCGTTTTTCATAACAAATACCGCAACTTTGAACTGATATAGTCCATTTGGCGTTATGAAAGCTGAAATTGCCTTCACTCTCTCTGACAGAGGTTCTTCCAGTAGCCTCTGCGCTAATCCAAATTAGAAATATAAATAGTTTCTCCCACTTTTTCGAGACAATTCTCCAAACGTGGAATTGGATATGCATCAGTCTTTGTAAAGGCATTGACTTTGTAATAGTTCACACATGACCGTTGGGACCCATCTGACTTTGGCACCATGACGATACGTGAGCTCCAGTCAATGTAACTCACTTACACTATGCCATCTTGGAGCATGTGTTCTTCTCCTTCTGAGCCTGCGCCAATTTGGAGGGTCATGCCTAGAAGGATGTTGCTTAATCAGAACAGCATCTCCTGTATCTACATCGTACACAATTATGTTCATACTTCCTAGTTTTTCCCCACATGTCTCCACGAGATAGCAATAACTCTTTCAGGTCGCTTTGCTTTTCTTGTGTAAGGTAACTCAATAATTTATCCCAATTTTTGACAACTTTCTCATTATTCAATTTGATTTGAGGAATGTCCAAATCTGAATCCTCTGAACTTGGTTCTTCCTTCTGTGCTGTAATCATTATTACCTTATTGTCTTACTTTCTTTCACTATCAAAATACCTTTAGAGCATATTCACATGACACACTCTGTGAGATCTCTTCCTGTCTGGAGTCCGTATCAAGTAGTTATCCTCATTCAATTTCTTCCCAATTTGATACGGTACACTGAAACTTGCTTTTCGAGGCTCAACTGTTACGGGCAGTAACACCAATACCTTATTCCCAATTGCAAATTTGCGAATTTGTGATTTCTGATCCACCTTCTGTTTCATTGTATGCTGCAATACTTTTAAATGCTGTCTACCCAACTCTCCAGCTCTATTTAATCGTTCACTAAAAGTTGACACATTGTCCAAATGGGTGGTCTCTGAATTCTGACTTATTATTTCTCCTTAATCAATGTTAATGGTCCGTTTACTTCATGCCCACAAATTTGTTTAAATAGACTGAATTTGGTCGATTCATTTTGTGTGTCTCTGATCACAAATAGTTCAAAAAGAATTTCCTTTTTGCAATCACCTGGATAATCCTGACCATAAAACCTCAACATGGTTTTCAATGTTTTATGCCATCTCTCTTATGCTCCCTGTGATTCCGAATCGTACGCAGGAGATTAAAATTGCTTTATTCCCAAGTTATCCATCATCTCCTTGAATAGTTCGGATGTGACTTTTGATCTGTCTAGATCTCTATTGGTTGTCCATACCTAGTAAACAAAAACACTTTTTCTATAACACTTTTAGCTGTGATGATGTTTAATGGGTCTGCCTCTGGAAACCTAGTTGACACATCTATTATTGTCAATAAATACTTATTCCCACTTATTGTTTGAGGTAGGGGACCTACACAACCTATCAGGACTCTTGTGAAGGGTTCCTCAAATGCTGGAATAGGTATTAAAGTCACAGGTTTTATTACTGCCTGTGTGACATGTTTGAGACGTCTGGCAAAATTAAACTACATCTTTGTGTAGTCCAGGCCAGTGAAAATGTCTGTATTCCAGCCTGTTATGTCCTCACCCCGAAATGATCTCCAAGTGGTAGCTCATGTGCCACTCACAGCACCTCCTTTCTACACCCAACAGGCAAAACAGTTTGATGAATTTCTGTCCACGTCTGATCTGCTTCAATGTGAGCTGATCTCCATATCAGCAATAAGGCATCATTTATTAAGTAATAATACACAAAAATGCATTCATTCTCTTTCTTGCTAAATGTCTTTTGATATGACTTTTGTAACACCTCATCTTTCTTCTGTAATTCAATCAGCTTAGCAGAGCTCATAATATTTTCATGTTTTCCTACTTGCTCCTTCTCCGTTCCACTTATCTGATCAAAAAGAAACTTTCGGATAACTCTACGTCAGCTTTCTTATCTCTGCCTTTATCCCACTTCAACCTGTGCATCTGTGATCTTCTGATGACGTAATCAGGGAAACTTCCTCGATAAACATTCTCCACGTCTTCAGTTGCCTGCATCTCTACTGGATTTTCAACTAGAGAAAGCAGCACGCCTACCAGTGAATCAGCTATATTATTTGCAAGGACACATTTTATTCCTGGAGCTGAGAGTTAGGGGTCCAGTACTCCTACCACACATTCTGCATTCTTGTCTGGACTCTCTAGCTTCACTTTACATAACTGAGCATTTTTTGCCTCACTATGAATTCCTGTTACCAGCACATTTTCTGGCAATAATCTCTCACGATTGCAGAAAGCCTCACACCTCAGCATTACAGACTGAAAATATCCTATGTCACTTAATATTGGAACCTCCTTACCAAGTACTCCTGACCTACTTGAATAAACTTTAAAATTTCATGCAGATTTTTTTAATGCAGATTTGGCATGTCCACTAATCATCTAGTACACTCTGAGGTAGTTGCCTAACTCCCGCGATGCTTTTGGTTACTCGTCCAATAAAACGTCCAGGCTTGTCTGGGTATCCGACATCTGGTTTTCTCCCAGGCCACCAAGTCTGATTTTGTGTGGCCCATTTTATTACAATGAAAACACCAGAGTATTTTAACTTCTTTGTCCCCCTCAAGCTTTTCTTTATTACGGTAGTAAATTATCTTTATGATCTACACTGTGATCTACCTTTCCCTTTGCACATGAGGATATCTCTTTGCTCCAATTTCTGCCCCTCAGAGACCAGAACTCATTCTGGAAAGCAAATCAAGTTTATGGACCAGTTCATAATCATCAGCCATTTCAGCAGCTAACATTTCTGCTTACACTCTCTGCTCTTCCACCTGAGTTTGCACTATGTCAGGCAGTGAATTTCTGAAATCCTCCAAATATTAACCTCTCTAAGGGCATTAAAGCTTTGCTTGAAATTTAAAGCTCGTAACCAACTATCAAGATTAGTCTGTTTGAATCTCAAAACTCAGTATAGGTTTGACCAGGATCCCTCATTAGATTCCTGAAAGGTTGCCTATGCAGACAAAATGATTTTTTAACCTTCTCATACTCCCCAGATACCTCCCCTGATAGGGATGTGAATACCTCGCCAGACCTACCTACAAGTTCCGTTTGGATCAACAAAACCCACATTGCCTCTGGCCACTGCATTTGTTTAGCCAACTTTTCAAATGTAATGAGAAGGGCATCACATTCTTCTCATCAAAATGAGGCCATGCTCGAACATACTCAAACAAATTCTCACTAGTCTTCTGACTACTAGGGGCTTGCTCATCCGCACTCTTTTCCTTACAAAGCCCACCCTCCGCCGTTATCGCCAGCCTTTTACACTGACTTTCCTTTTTAAGTGTCAGTTTTTGCTATTCAAAAGCTCTCTCTTTCTCTCTCCCCTGCTGCTATCTCTTTTGCCATTCTTTCTTTTTACTCTCTGGTCTGCTGCTGTCTCTTTTCCCCCGTCTTCTGCATTTTATTGAAAGTCAAATGTTTCATTTTGGCTGCCCTTTGCTTACCTCTCGCCGGTAACTCAAGATGTTTCATTTGCAACTGAATTCTTGCCATCTCTGACTTTGATGGTTTCTCCAGCAAGTTTAATTGACGAGCTACTGCTGTAATTACCTCTCCTTTCCTCACAGAAGCAGTCAGTTCCAATTCCAGCTTCTCTGCTAATTTTTGCAATTTGGTCTTATTCACTTTTCGTAAAAATTTCCAAAGTCACTGCATGCATAACCAGGAAACGTTTGGCAACTGAAATAGCCATTATTATTCTAAGCTTTGTCAACCCAATCAAACTAATACCCAAAGCAAAGACACTAGCACCTCCCACTCGTTGTTAAAAATCCAGCAATGAGCCCCCAGTATGTTATGGACGAGGCTAGACTACTCAAACATTCTTAAGCAATCAGCCCAGAGCATAACTCTGCAGTTTGTTTTGGTAATTATCCAATGAAAATTACCCGGAGTAATTTAGCTAGGGTGACTACTAGATTTTAAATCAGACAAAAACGTTATTCACAAAATTACACAATGAAATACAAAGAACAGAATAAAGAACCCCTACAGAATTCAACCTATCCAGCTAGACTTAATTATGCTATCCCAAATACACACAATAGTCCCAAAAATCAAACTTCCTTAAAAAAATGTTATAATGGAATGCATGCTTCTAGGTTGAAGCTGAATGGCAGAAAAGAGGGAGAGTTTCCACAGAGCTCCCAGTTTAACTTCCCAGTTCAAGACACAACTGAAAACTGTTCAGTTCAGCTCAACTCAGCTAGCTCAGCTAAAAGAGCTGACAACTCCCCGTTCATTATAAAGGTCACTTCTATAGCACGACCACTTTGGTCCATAGTTTCATCTGTTTACATATAAATAAAAGACCTGTGAAAATCCCTTTCATGTCTGTACCATACCAGACTGATCGTAGCCTGGCACCGTTTTATTGACCCACTGAAAAACATCTTGAGCGAATGAACAGCTTTCAGCAAAAAAAGAAGGACTGGTTTGTGACAGAGAAGACAGGCTAGTGTTCTGTACGGAGGTCAGAAGCTGGTGGGAATAGCTAATACTGTCAGATTGTGGCTGATGACAGATTTGTGATAACATGACGTTCAATGCAGGGTCACACACCAACTGTACATCCATATGGTGAGAGTTCATTCAGAACCTGGAGCTCTCGCTCAACCAACATGGGGGCTCCATAGAGCTCTGTAAATTATCATAGAGCCATAGAATCCTATTGCACAGAGACAGGCCCATTAGCACAAACTGGTTCATGCTGATCAAAATGTCCATCCATGTTAACCCCATTTCCCTGCGCTTGGTCCATATCCTTTTAAACCTTTTCTATCTATATATTTGTCCAAATGTGAAGACACATATCATGGAAAACATGGTATATCTAATGCTATCCGTGTTTTGTTTTGAAAATAATGAGTGTTGATTCATAACACTCCAGTGTTAATGCACTCATGTTTCATTCATTTTGTAACGTTATATATTAAACACTCATTTCCTTCACATTCTTCTCATGGTACCATTCCCGCAGGGATTAGTCTGGTGAATCTCCATTACAACGTCTCTCTGTAGCAAGGAGATCATTGATTATAAATGAAAGAAAATACTGTCTCAAGTACACTCCACAACTGCAGGACGGTGTCTTCATTCTTATACTTTAATCGTTTTGTAATGAACGATACTACTCATTTATTGTGCTCATTACTTGCTGAGTCATAGAGTCATAGAGATGCACAACATGGAAACAGATCCTTCGGACCGACCCGTCCATGCCGAGTAGATATCCCAAACCAATCTAGTCCCACCTGCCAGTACCCGACTGCTCTGTAGGGATTCCGTTAGTGCCCCATGATCAAGGACATCCAGCTCCTTTTCACCAAGAGCATTTCCCATCATCTCGCCTTCTCATAAATACAAAATGAGAAGGATTGCATTTTTTGCCAATCATTTATTTGCCTTATGAAGCAAAGTCACACCAACAACAACATCACTGTTGCCATTGGAGTTGATTGGAGATACTGAGGAGGCGATTATCCAGCTGTATTATCTCCAGAATATTAATCCAGGGAATCAGGTAATGACCCAGACACCGGATCCGAATCCCACAATGGCAAATGTTGGAAATTGAATTCAATAAAATATCAGGAGTTAAAAATCAAATTAAACAATGAAACCATTGTCAATTGTCCTACCTGGAACCCTCATGCACTTCAGGAAAGGAAATCTACCATCCTCAGCTGGTCGGACTTACATGTAACTCCAGACCCACAGCAATGTGGTTAACTCTCAGTTGCTGTTTGAAATGGCCAAGCCAGCCACTCAGTTATATCAGTCACTTCAAAGCCTCAAAGAAATGAAGCGGCGTGGACCTCAGCACTGACTCCTTACAGCTCACGGACTGCATTGGGTCAGGAAGGCAGCTCATCAAAACCTTCCAAAGGATAATGAGAAAAGGGAATTAAATATTGGCCCAGCATCCCATTAATGAATAAAGGAAGATGATCGACTCAGGGAAGAGAGAAAAACTGTCATAAATAACTTTAGACAGGGACTTTGACATATACCTTACATGGTCATGATTATCAGTAATATGGGAGCAAAAGAAACATAAGTAAGGTTTAATTTCATTTTTTTGTTTCCATACCACCTGATCATCAGCAATCCCTTTGTTTGCTTCTTTCTCTCTATCTCTCTCTTTCTCCATCTATTCAACTTAGTCCTTCTCCCCTTCATAACAGATGTCGGTGTCACCAACATCGATAACACTATTCCCCAACTGTGTTCAGTTCTGAAGTATAGTCATGAGAATCGAATTGCCAATTCTATTTTTCTCTCGTTGTGAGGGAGCTGCGAAACCTGCTCAGTTTGTCTGGCACTTTCTCGTTCTTTATTGTTTCTGATCTGTTGCAACATTCTTTGCTTTATTTAACCTTTCATTTTGTTATTACTTGGAATGTCTGCATCGCTGACAGGGGCAGCATTTGTTGACCTACCCAAATGCCATTTACTGTGAGGTCATTCTTTCAGGTAGTACAGAACCAAGCACATTTCTGTGGGACTCACGTAAATCTTAAGCCAGACCAGATATCAACGCAAGATCTATTTACCAAAGGACATCAGTGAAATAGATAAACGTGTAGACATAATGCTGAAAAAGTCATGGTTGTTATTTCCATTTCCTGTCTTTTGTATTTACTTTCTGACATTATCTGTGGTAGGATGTGGTGCAGTGTATTTCTGTGTAATAGCCTGTGCATCTGAATTACATTTCTTCCAACATTACTGCTCTGAGAGAGTGTTCCTGTCATTAAGTTATTTTAGAGACAAGAACAAAGTTGTGATCGAAATATTTGCAACTAAAAGAGTGCTTAGAAGAGAGGTGGAACCATAACGTCTGAATTTTACCAACGCATAGATAATGGTTTATTCAGCGTCAGCGTTGAAGCCAAGATGGTGACTGGACATATAATCGAGCTGGTAGTGGATAGGTTTTGTGATGGTTAGAATACCGAATCATAAATGAATTTTACTTATTTAAATTCAGTGTTGTGAACAGTCTTGTTCTCAGATGTTTGTGACGGTGGGGGTGTGGGCGGTTCTGAAATTTATGGGTAATCAATGGAATTTGCATTTGAAACTGAAGACAGTAATTTCCGTCTTTGTCAAATATCGATGACAGAAATAGCAAAGAAGTTCGCCATAGTTGAAGAGATTAATAAATGGATAGAAATGAAGAAACTCACCAGGAACACCAACAATAGCAAGGATAGGATAGTAACCCGCCTGAATAATCAGCAGTGCACCCCATATCCGATCTGGTAATGTTGACCAAGACGAGGAAAAACAGAAAAGATCCCAGGATAAACCCCTGTTCATGGTTGCAACATTCCAGTATAATGTTCTCAGATTCCGATCCATAAATGGATCATTCAGACTATTCTCAGATGTTTAAATTTCCTTTTTCTGTCTCTGCAGCTGCTGATCCCTTTGAGCATTGGAGTTGGTACATCTGCTGCTACAATGGCATAAACTATTGCAAGAGGCCCCTTACTAATAGGAGACGGAAAACATCCAGTGACACAAATCGGATCCATGGAGACTGGCATCGATCACAGTCACTGAACAAACAGCTCCATTTAACCCCTTTCAGTTCACAAAAACTACTGGACTGGATTGAATGTTGGCACCGCCGGCTATTGACCACATCTCCCATCACCCATTGCTCTCGGGAAGTTAGTAGAGCGCGAGAATGATGCATGATTTCTTGTCGCAGGCTAGGTGATTCTGCTGCGTTGTCCATTTGCAATACTGTAGCTGGCTGAACCTTCCACCATCACCACCCTCAAAAACCATAATCTACATGTTGTTCCCGTGCAGATCTCTCCTCGACTGGAACAGGTACCAGCCAATATACTTACAGTGGATATATTTGCATTCCAATACTTAGGAAATGTGAATTTGCCTGGGTATTCCTTTTATTGATCTAATAAGGTAATTTTGTATCTTCAACTCTTAATGTGCTTCAACATTTTTATTAATATAAACTCACAAACACCTTAACACACTTTATTAAACACACGTTTCTTCGCATTCGCCTCATGGTAACATCATGCCAGGGTTTAGTCTGGTGAAACCTCTTTGGACTGAATCGCTGATAAGATCATTATTTATAAAGCTGATTCAGCCTGTACACATTACACCTCACAGTCTCTCAACAAAACACATTCATTGGGAAAGATACATTTACTCTGATACTTTAATCATTTGGCATGAAGAGCCACATATCATTTATTTCCTGCTGCGTAAAAATTCTGTTTAAGACTTATGACCAAGCACACCCAGTCTGTTTCAACAACAACACTTCCAAACCTCTCACTATTTATTGAACATAAATGTGAATGATGATATTTGTGTTCATATCTGAAATATTTTATATCTTGCAAAGAGCTATTGCCCAACCACTGATCCTTCTGATACCCCAAAGCCTTCACTCCAGATAATTATCCTACTCTCTTCATTCTCTCGATTATCCAACTTTTACTACATTCGGTGTATTCCACCCCTACCTGCCCCTACCTACCACTCACCCCATTCAAACATGTCAAACGTCTGCTGAAAATTTAAATACTTCATTCCCACTGGTTCTCAATTGTCGATATCACAACGGACAACCTCCACAAAATCCAGCAGGTTTATCAAAGATCAAGGTCATTTCCCCTTCCTGATTCTAGATTGACTCTACTGAATCATGTCATTATTTTCCAAGTGTCTAGTTGTCACATTCCTCACAAAAGGTTCCAATGCTTTTCTCACAGCTTACACTGCTAATAGTCCAACAGGTTTAATTGGAAGCACACCAGCTTTCGGAGCGACGCTCCTTCATCAGGTGATAGTGGAGGACTCGATCGTAACACAGAATTTATAGCAAATCTTCACAGTGTGATGTAACTGAAATCATACATTGAAAAACTGATTTTCTGTTAAGCCATTCATCTGTTAGAATACAGTGATAATTTCACTTCTTTCATGTGTAAATCACAAAACTTTTTTTTAAAACTTGCATTCTCGGGTTAGCTGTTAACAATGGTGATAGCTAGACAATATGTTGAAGGTGTTACAGGGTTACATTGTACATTGTTCAAAAACTGCATGCATTCAGTAGAACTCTGAGCTCAAAACCAGCACGAATTTATGTAAAACTCCGTTATCTCACTTTTTACATGAGAATCAAAAGGCATAGAGAGAGAACACAGGAGGCCAACACCTTCAACATATTGTCTAGCGATCACCATTGTTAACACCTAACCCAAGAATACAACTTAAGAAAAATCATTGTGATTTACACATGAACGAAGTGAAACTATCACTGTATTCTGACAGATGAAAGGCTAAACAGATAATCAATTTTTCATGTATAATTTCAGTTACATCACACTGTAAATTTTTGCGATAAATTCTGTGTTATGATTGAGACCTCCACTATCACCTGATGTAGGAGCATCCCTCCAAAAGCTAGCGTGCTTTCAATTAAACCTGTTGGACTATAACTTGGTGTTGTGTGATTTTTAACTCAGTGTACAATAGCTGCTTTCCAGTCTGAAGGATCCTTTCCAGAATCTAACCAGCTTTGAAGAACAATCAGCAAATTCTTTCACTCGCACTCCCGCCACCTCCTCAATACTCAGGGATGTAGCTCATCAGATGCAGCATAATACCAACCTTAAATCCAATGAGATTTTGAAAGACATACCTTTTATTCATTCTAATTACCTACTGTTCCTCATTTTCACCAATCACTCTGTACCCTTGTATTTCTGGATGTTTCTTTCTGTATCATCCTCAGCGAGATGAACACAGTATAATGTTTTCAGTGGAGAGGTGCGTTCTGTCAGCCAGTTAATATATCGGAGGACTGCATCCAGTGATGATGGATATGTTAATCACGCCTGCCTGGAAAGTTTCAGACTTAATCCAGTTGAATTCATGGTGAGCATTTGCGCAGTCCTGTCACTGGTGTGAGGCTACACAGTATACTGAAGGAGGGGACACAGCTCAGTGACCACCTCAATTTTGAAACAAACTGGTTTCATACCTGACTCCTGGTCCAACTTAGACAAATGTCCCGAGAAATCCCAGGAAAGATATTGTACTGTCCTGCACCACCCGATTGACAGAGATTCCCTTCTGTGGAGCCGCATCTCCATTTTGTTTAACATGGACCCAGACACTTTGTAAATGCTGTGTATAGAGGTGGGGTCACCAGACCCAGCAGCTGACAATAGAAACCCAAGATAAGCAACCACAGAAACTCTGCTGATTTTCCAATGAAAGGAATGGGTCAATTCCCCACATGGAACGTGCGCGCGCTCAGTGTTGAAAAGTATTTCCACTCCTGAGTTTCTCTTCCTGTCTGAGAAAGCCGTTGCATCTCTGCTCACTCCCACAGTAACAGTTTCTCTCTCCAAAGAAGCAGTTGACAATGTAACATTACCTTTCTCTATATCTCAGCGACTATAAGGGCAGCACTAGTATTGCTCATGGATTTGACCATCACACTCAGAGAAGAGAGATACAGGGAACCTAACTCACTTTAAACAGGGACAAATCTAAATGGATGCGATATTCAGGAATATGGGAAAATGGGGAAATGTGAGAATAACTTGCCATTTTGTTTTCTTTTCGGTCCATCATCAGCAAACCCATTGCTCACTTGTCATTTCCTTTCCTCTCTTATTCTGGCCATTTCTCCATCCATTCAATTTAAACCTGTCCTCCACCCCTCTCTCGAACCCAACCCTCCATGATACCAGGGTAAATAATAATATTTCCCAGTTTGCTTTCAGTTGTGAAGCAGGGTCACTGGACTCAAACTGTTACGTGCATTTCTCCTGATAGAGGCTGCCATACCTGCGAGATTCTCCAATACTTTCAGTCGCTGGAGAATTTTATTTTCGATCTCTAGCACCCACCGTTCCTTAGTTTATTTCACCTTTAATGTTGTTGTTTCTCGGGATGCCAGCATCATGGGCAAGGGCAGCATTTGCTGTCAATCACGTATTGTCCTTGACTACGTAGCCATTTGTTAAGACAAAATGGAGCCAACAATTTTGTTGTGAGTCTGAAGTCACACTGAGCTCAGACTGGGTAATAATATTAAGTTTTTTGAGCAAAAACTATCAGTGAAATAATAAAAATAAATCTTTACGGTTTCTGGTTTGCATGAGGGCAATTAGGTTTCATTCCAAGTTTTGTCATTCGAATTTAAGCTGTCATCGGCTGTGGTAGGATTTTAAATACAGCCTTGGAGTCACAGCCCGTGCCTCTGAATTACCCGTCTAGTTACATGATTACTCTGATACAGAGTACTTATTGCCTAGTCCGTATTCCCAAATTCCTGTCAGAGGCAGATGGCGGGGAAATCCTTTTTTTCTTTCCTTTTCTTCGTTTTTTATATTCATACAGTCATATCGCATACAAACACAATCTTTGATCCAACTTGTCCATGCCGGCCAGGTTTTCCAAATTACACTATGTCCATCTGCTTGCATTTGGCCCATTTGCCTCTAAACAGTCCCCATTCACGTGTTTGTCCAAATGTGTTTTAAATGTTGGAGCTGCCAGTCTTCCTCTGGCAGCTCATTCCATAAACATGTCACTCTTTGTGTAAAAAAAAGTTTCCCGTTCCTCACTTTTAAATATTCCCTCTTCCACCATAAACCTATGGCTCTATGATTTAATTTTCCTAGCCTGTGGAAGAGACCTTGGCTTTTCACCCTCCCAAGCCTCCCCTGATTTTGTAAATTTCTATAATGTCACCCCTCTACCTCCTACACTCCATCTGATACTAACATCAAGAACAAGCACCTAAAGACAATTTAAAAAGTGACAGGTAAACAACACTCAGCCCAAGCTTCATACTGTTATTTGTTTTCTTCTTTATCTTACAATACTGAGCCAGCGAAAATCTTACTCGTGCCAAGAAGCTGTTAAACACCTAAATTCCTTTGTCTGATGGCGGTGATCTCTACAGTGAAAGTGTATCTCTGGCCAGATCTGTATAATACGACATAACAACATTCTCCCTCCTGGCCTCCCTATGACCTTATGTGGTTGTGTCTTCTTTATGTTGCACTCAATAGAGAGAACACCTTTCCCCCAATCACATCTTAATTTAAACTCATTTTATGTCATCTTCTCATTCACCACTGCTAAAAGCCTGTTTATCTTTTGCCACGCCCTCTTTTCCCTGTCACCTACTCCCCACCTCTGACAAGGGACTAAAATACCCAGTGTCCAATCCTTTTCAGTTCTGAAGAAGTGTCACACTGGACTTGAAACGCTAACTCTGTTTCTCTGTCTCTACAGATGCTACCAGACCTGCTGAGTTTCTACAGAAATGAATAGGCACAGCACAATTTTTCAATTAAACAAGTAACTATGAATACTTAAAATAAAAATGCACAAATTGCTGTAGAAACTGGGAGCTTTGTAGAAGGGTCACTGGACCCAAAAGATGAACTCAACTTTCACTCCACAAGATGCAGAGAAACCTGCTTAGTTTCTTCAGCAATTTCTGCTTTTGAACATTTTCCAAAGACGTGTGTCGAATCTGCTCAAAAGCCCTGCCCAGCACGGAGCGCTGTACATTGGGAAGTGAAGAAAAACGCAAAGTGCACAGGTTCATTGGCTCTGAAACAACATAAGGGTGGCATCACCGACACGACAGAGGTCTTAATCATGGTCAGGGAGAAAAACAGAGGAAAAACATTCATTTCAAACAAATGATGATGGGGAAGAAAAGGATTCATATTCACAGTTCGCACATCAGAAACCAGGTTAGGTCACTGAGTACAGGGCTGATGGGTGAATGGGTCTCGGTGTGAACTGGGGAAAAGTCAGTAGAATTGATTTGCAGTTATTGCAGCTCACACTGGGTTATCTTGTGATGCTGTAGATCACAGCAGCCGCCGCAGCAGAATTGCATTCAATCACAATCCATAACTTTTCCCCAGGATAATCCATCACTCTACCATTATCATCAAGTCGACTGATAGTTCAGCGCCGAGTTTGGGTGAACATGCCAGAGTCAGAACCATGTGTATCTAACCCTGACGACAACCCATTAAAGCTACTGTACTTGACTGGTCACATTATAAACAGCAGAACTACCATCTGGTGGAGAGGGGGAAATTATCCCAAGACAACAGATAAGATCTAAACTCTGCAGTCAAGGCACATCCAGTCATCATTGTCGATGGATGAATAAACAACGTACTGGAGGAGAGGACTCCACAAATATCCCCAGCCCTGGACTTCAGTGTAAAAGACATGGATGTAGTATCTGCACCATCCTCAGCCAAAACTTGTGGTTCTGTTCGCTGAGCTGGGAGTTTTTGTTGCAAACGTTTCGTCCGCTTTCTAGGTGACATCTTCAGTGCTTGGGAGCCTCCTGTGAAGCGCTTCTGTGCTGATTCCTCCGGCACTTATACTGGTTTGAATCTGCCGTTTCTGGTTGTCAGTTGCTGTCCGTTGCAGTGGCCGGTATATAGGGTCTAGATCGATGGGTCTGTTGATAGAATTCGTGGATGAGTACCATGCTTCCAGAAATTCCCTGGCTATTCTCTGTTTGGCCTGCCCTATAATAGTGGTGTTGTCCCAATCGAATTCATGTTGTTTGTCATCTGAGTGTATGGCTACTAGGAATAGCTGGTCATGTCGTTTCGTGGCTAGTTGATGTTCATGGATGCGGGTTGTTAACTGTCTTCCTGTTTGTCCTATGTAGTGCTTTGTGCAGTCCTTGCATGGGATTTTGTACACTAATTTGGTTTTGCTCATGCTGGGTATCGGATCCTTTGTCCTGGTGAGTTGTTGTCTGAGAGTGGCTGTTGGTTTGTGTGCTGTTATGAGTCCTAGTGGTCGCAGCAATCTGGCTTTCAGTTCAGAAATGCTCCTGATGTATGGGAGTGTGGCCAGTCCTTTGGGTTGTGGCATGTCCTCATTTCGTTGTCTTTCCCTGCGGCATCTGTTGATGAATCCACGAATTCTATCAACAGACACATCGACCTAGACCCTAAATACCGGTCACTGCAACGGACAGCAACTGACAACCGGAAGCGGCAGATTCAAACCAGTATAAATGCCGGAGGAATCAGCACAGAAGCGCTTCACAGGAGGATCCCAAGCACTGAAGATGTCACCTAGAAAGGGGACAAAACGTTGGCAACAAAAACTCCCAGCTCGGCGAACAGAACCACAACAACAAGCACCCGAGCCACAAATCTTCTCACAAACTTTGATCAGCCAAAAGTGTTGAGTCGATAATCCACCTCACCCTCCTCATGATGCCCACAGAATCACAGATGCCAGTCTTCAACCAATTCGATGCGCTGCACTTGACATGAAGAAACAGCTGAGCACAGTAGATATGATAACTGCAATGGGCCCTGACCCCATTCCTGCAATAGTACTGAAGACTTGTGCTGCACAACAAGTCGTGTCGCTGGGGAAGCTGTTTCAATCCCGCTCCAACTCTGACATCTGCCTGGCCACGTGGGAAGTTCATCAACTATATCCAGTCCCATAACAATGTAATGGCGACAGTCTGACCATTTACCACGCCCTCAGTCCCATCGCGATAGTCGCATTGATGGGAGTTCTTCTTGACCGAGCTGTCAAGCAGAACAGAAATAATGTGTTCAGTGTGGTTTCCGATACGTCCCCATGTGGAGATGTACAAATGTCACTGGATTTCTGATCCAGACCAGAATAAATCTCTGGCAGCTGGTGGACGTTAAAAACAATTAACAAAATATCGAGACATAAAATCTGGTGCCAGTAATATTGACCTTGAATCTAATGTCCATTGTAAACATCTGTCCCTTCCCCAATGTACTTTCAGGAAGTGAATCTCCCCTGCTTCCTGGTCTGGCCTACAACTGTCTCCAGACACACAGACATGTGATAAACTCTGCAATGGTCTCTGAAACGGCCAGGCAAGACACTCAATTATATCAAATTGTTCTGAGTTCTTAAAGGATAAAATCAGACAGAACACGGCAACGAGCTTTGGAAAAGGGAACGGGAAACACAGTCCTTTCAACCAGACAGATGCTGCCTTCTTAATGTTTAAGAGCTTCTGACACCAATGACAGAGCGTTCCTACAGACTGCACAGAAACATCAGGAAGGCAGCAGGGCATTAGACACTTTTAGCTTTCCCCGTTCTAGCTCATGGAGACTTTTATAAACCTAGTCAATACATTCTTCTGAAACTGATCAATTCCTTTCTTATGCTGCTCAATGATTGACCGTCCAACCCATACTATCAGAGAAGCACTGGCTCTGTCTTGTCATAATTACAGCACGATCTACATTAGTCCCACTTTCCGATACGAGGCCCAGACCATGTATGTTATGGCACTTCAAGGTCACGACCATGTATTTATTAATGGTTGTGAGGTTACCTGTGCCAACTGCACTCTCAGGAAGTGCATTCCTGACCCCAACAGCCTCTGGATGAAAACCAATCCTTAAATCCTGACTAAACATTAAACCCTTCACTTTAAAATGGTACTCCCTTGTTCTTCGCCCTTTGACTGAAAGGAACAGCTGCTGTCTGTCCATGCTGTCCATGCCCCTGGTAATCTTATCCTTCTGAAGTACATCCCTCTCAGCCTTCTCTGCTTCAAAGTAAACAACCCGAGCTGATCTACTCCATCCAAGGGAACATCCTGGTGAATCTCCACTGCACCCTCTCCAGTGCAATCACATACTTCCTGTAGTGTGACTCCCAGAACTGTACATAGTACTCCATTTGCCCTAACCAAAGTTCCACATAGCTCTTATTATCTGTGCCTCCATGAATAAAGGCTACGTTTATGGTCGCTATGCTTTGTCAACTTGGGAATTAATCTGTTTAATCACGTTCAGGAATATGTGGAGAAGCACCCTCTGAGCTTCCTAGTGTGCTGCTTTTCCTTGAGTCCACCCCTGTCTGGTTCCTTCTTCCACAGTACATCACCACATATTTATCAGGGTTACATTCCATCGGCCATTGATCCACCCATTTGATCATTCCATCTGTATCTTCCTGTAATATATAGCCTTCCTCTTCACTGCCAACCAACCAGCCAAACTTTGTGTCAAACGCAAACTGATTTATCACACTCACCCCAACCCCCTCCATATTCACAGCTGCATCATTTATGAATACTACAAATAATAAAGTTAAAAATCACAAAACACCAGGTTATAATCCAACAGTTTTATTCAGACGCACTAGCTTTCACAGCGCTGCTTCTTCATCACGTGATTGTGCTCTTCGAAAGGTCGTTCCTCCAAATAAACTGTTGGACTATCATCTAGTGTTCTGTAATTTTTAAACTTTGCCCAAGCCAGTCCAGCAGTGGCATCTCCGAATCACAAATAATGTGGGACACGGCACGGATCCCTGTGGTACACGATTGGATACTGGTCTCCAGTCAAACAAACAGACTTCTACCAGCAGACCTTCTGTCTCTTACCACTAGGTTGATTTGGATTCAACTTGGCAAATCACTAAGGATTCCTATCTGTTCCCTGGTTATTCTGTTCCACTTGACGTACTAGTAGAATATCTGGTGATTCTCCCTAATCTTTCCTGCCAGCAGGTTTCCATGTCGCTGTGTTCGTCAGTCCCCTTCAAATTAAGAATTGCCTTCTTATTGCAGTCTGAAATGGTCTATCCTTTAGCTGGTAAAAACAATGACTGCGGATGCTGGAAACCAGATTCTGGATCAGTGGTGCTGCAAGAGCACAGCAGCTCAGGCAGCATCCAAAGTGCAGCGAAATCGAGGTTTCGGGCAAAAGCCCTTCATCAGGAATAAAGGCAGTGAGCCTGAAGCATGGAGAGATAAGCTGGAGGAGGGTGGGGGTGGGGAGAAAGTAGCATAGAGCAGTGGGAGAGGGACTCCCTGACATTCTTGTAGAGAGAGAAGGAAGATTTCGCTGCACTTTGGATGCTGCCCGAACCGCCGTGCTCCTCCAGCACCACTGATCCAGAATATGTTGTGACACACCCCCAGTGCAGATGGGACTGCAAACACAGTCCTTTTGGCCTGGAGGTTGGGACACCACCATCAGCATTCCATTAAGTCAGCTTTTTTAAAAATCTGGAATATCCACTGCCCTGAAAGAGTGATGTGCACTTCAGCTCTTTTTTTTTTATAAATTAAACCAGTTTTAATTCATCCAAATAATCAATTGAACAAACAATTAACGACACTGCCAACCTGATGCAGCACAATAATAACAAAAATATGGAGAGGCACAAAGATAGGCAGGGAACATGGAGTCAGAGAGGGAAATAATGCACTCCAGTCCAGTGGTGCCCACCTCTTTCTAAATAACTCAAGGGTGTTGACAATATCCTCAGCTTTTATTTTTGATACCCACCAACAAGATGATTGATGAGGGCAGAGCAGTAGATGTGATCTATATGGACTTCAGTAATGCGTTCGACAAGGTTCCCCATGGGAGACTGATTAACAAGGTTAGATCTCATGGAATACAGGGAGAACTCACCATTTGGATACTGAACTGGATCAAAGGTAGAAGACCTTTGGTGGTGGAGAGTTGTTTTTCAGGCTGGAGGCCTGTGACCAGTGGAGTGCCACAAGGATTGGTGCTGGGTCCTCTACTTTTTGTCATTTACATAAATGATTTGAATGTGAGCGTAAGAGGTACAGTTAGTAAGTTTGCTGATGACACCAAAATTGGAGGTATAGTGGTTAGCGAAGAGGGTTACAACAGGATCTAGACCAGATGGGCCAATGGGCTGAGAAGTGGCAGATGGAGTTTAATTCAGATAAATGCGAGGTGCTGCATTTTGGGAAAGCAAATCTTAACCGGACTTATACACTTAATGGTAAGGTCCTAGGGAGTGTTGCTGAACAAAGAGACCTTGGAGTGCAGGTTCATAGCTCATTGGTTCATAGCAGGCAGATAAGATAGTGAATAAGGTGTTTGGTATGCTTTCTTTTATTGGTCAGAGTATTGAGTACAGGAGTTGGGAGGTTGCGGCTGTACAGGACATTGGTTAGGCCACTGTAGGAATATTATGTGCAATTGTGTGCAATTCTGGTCTCCTTCCTATCGGAAGGATGTTTTTAAATTTGAAAGGGTTCAGAAAAGATTTACAAGGATGTTGCCAGGGTTGGAGGATTTGAGCTATAAGAAGAGGCTGAACAGGCTGGGGCTGTCTTCCCTGTAGTGTCGGAGACTGAAGGGTGACCTTATAGAGGTTTACAAAATTATGAGGGACATGGATAGGATAAATAGATAAAGTCTTTTCCCTGGGACGGGGGAGTCCAGAACTAGAGGGCATAGGTTTAGGGTAAGAGGGAAAAGACATAAAAGAGACCTGAGGGGCAACTTTTTCACACAGAGGGTGGCACTTGTGTGGAACGAGCTGCCAGAGGATGTGGTGGAGGCTGGTACAATTGCCACATTTAAGAGGCTTTTGATGGGTATATGAATAGGAAGGGTTTGGAGGGATATGGGCCGGGTGCTGGCAGGTGGAACTAGATTGGGTTGGGATATCTGGTTGGCACGAACAGGTTGCACCAAAGGGTCTGTTTCCATGCTGTACATCTCTATGATTCTATGATTCTATAACTCTAAATCACCCATTTGATCAAATGAACAGTTAACAAATAACAAACACTACCCACCAGGGGAGTGCAATAACAATAGGGGAGGGTGGGAAGACAGACAGTGGATGAGTTTAAAATGGAGTTAGAGGGGGAGATAGTGGACTCCAGTCCCCATGGTGTGCACCTTTCTTGTAATTGCTCAAAAGTGTTGAACACCACATACTCACTTTCTAAAGCTAATAAACCATGAACATAGCCAAAGATGAGAGGCAGATAATCAGAATCTATAACCCCCAACATGGCTCACTACTTTAGCCAAGCCCTGGGGAAGGTAGAACCTCAGACCTATTTTGTTTCCTTTCCAATACTAAGAAGTGCTGTAACACACAACCAAATGTTTTCTTTTCCCCATCACCAACTCACCTGTGGTTATGATTTTTCCATTTATTAATTGCCACCAGTAAATCACTCATCTTTTTCAGTTAAATAATTTTTGTCCAAAGAGCCTGTTAACGATAATGCAAACTATCAAAAGTTGAGGGAGAAGGTTGGGAGAGCAATGGAGCACCAGGAACGTCAGCAGTTAAATGCAAAGTCCAGTGAAAATTGCTTGCATTCAATCAACTCTTGGAGCTGATCTGTTTAGGACCTTAAAAAAAAAGATCTGTTTGGACCTTAAAAAAAAAATTGCCGTAAATGTAGAGTAGACAGCCAGAGAAAACTCCTGTTTATTTCCACCTTGTCAGATGTTGAGCGACTTTTCTAAATTTCACTATAATCACCTCTCATTCTTTAAAACTCGAAAGAACACAGGCCGAGTTTCCACATCAGGCAATCACGCCACCTGAGGGATTAATCTGGAAAATATCCATTGCACATCTTCTGTGGTCAGTCTGTCCTTTCTCAGATTGGGTCACCAGCACTGGACTCAATACTTTATGTACAGTTTCATTAGCAAGCTGTGAAACTGTTTCAACGTGACCTTCAGACTATGTTCTGGTTCTCTTCAATGAATGCGAACCTGACTTCAACTTTCCACTTGGATATATTCCTCCAATTGCCATTCACATTACTTTATTTATGAATTCACTGCATGAGTTCTTATAAAAAAGCCTTCTACAAATCGAAATATGCCATTTCTATGTTGCAATAAGCAAGTTCAAATCATTCTGAAGTTTTTCAAGGATGAAGACTCTGTCAGACTGTCAGTGTATACTGATTCTCTCCAATGTTGCTGTTAATTTATAAATATCCAATATCAGAACCTACATAATAGATTCCATCGATTTCCCTACAGATGTCAAGTTAATTGGTCTGCAGTTCTCCACCCTATCTCTTCTTCCCTTTGCAGATGCTTGAATCTCTTTCATTCATCTACAATGCTTGGAACACATTTAGTAACTTCCAGCCCCTGCAGAATGTTCAGGAAAATAAAACAGTAATCGACAGCACAATTAATGTGTCTATTGCTGATTTATTTCTAATAGTTTGATACGAAGTACAACTGGCTCATCAGACTTAGCAATGCTCAATCCAGCTACAATACAACTATGCTAGCCTTCAACTACTACCTTGTTACCGATATGAATTGACTTTATGTCTTTAATTCCACAAGTTCCATGTGATCATTTGGTATTTCTCAGCGATTTTCTGGATCTTCCTCCGTGATGACAGATGCAAAGGAACTGGTTACTTTCTTGGCCATTTCCCTGTTCTCCCCCAGAACCTCTCCTCTCCTAATTACAAAATCCCACATTTGACATACCTTTATTTTGTTTTCTTTGCAATACAGATTGTAGATTTATGTAGTCTTTGTGTTCTTCTTTCACAGAATCGTTAAAAGCCCACAGTGTGGAAAAGGCCCTTGGGCCCAACAAGTCCACCCTGCCTCTCCGAAGAGTAACCACCCTGATCCATTCCCGTCCGATTCTGCATTTTGCGACTGATGCACCTAATCTACACATTCCTGAATACTTTGGGCAAATAAGCATGGCCAATTCACCTAACCTGTGAATTTTTGGACTGTGGGAAGAAACCGGAGCACCCGGAGGAAACCCACACAGACACGGGGAGAATATACAAACTCCACACAAACAGATTTCTGAGAATTCTCCGGTTGCCACAATGTCTAAAATTCTTCTGAACTCGCTTCCTATGATTAATATATGATCTTTAATTTATTATGTTATCCTTCGTTAAGTCACTTGCCCTTTCTTTGGTGATTCTACCTTTAAGAAAAATCATATTTTTCAGACATTGCAGTATTTCTGTAGATCTCCTGGTCCTGACCAAGGGTATCCAAGAACACAGCAAGAGGCGAGAGAAGATATTGAAGGACTCCTGGCTGATCTTTTTGCACCATCTCTGGCCACGAGGGAGGTCCCGGAAGACTAGAGGGTAGGGAAAGTTTTGCCCTTGTTCAAGGAGGGCTGCGACGAAGAACCTGTGAACTATAGACCAGTTAGCTTAACAACTGTGACATGTAAGTTCCTTTGAAGGTTCTGAGAGATAAGATATACATGCATTTGAAAAGACACGGTTTCATAAGGAGCAGTCGACACTGCTTTGTCCATAGGATATCATGGCTCACAATTCTTTAGCGTTCTTTTGAGGAAGTGACCTGGAAGGTTTATGAGGGTAGGGTGGTAGACGTAGTCTATCTAGATTTCAGAAAGACTTTTGATAAGGTTCCAAATGATAGGCTGCTCTGAAAGGTTCAATAGCATGGAATCCAGGGGGATCTGGCAAATAGGACACTCAATGGGCTTGATGGTAGAAAGCAGACGCTAATACTTGAAGGATGCTTGTTGGACTTGAGGCCTGTGATTAGTAGAGTGTCTCAGGTGTCGGTGATGGGCCTATTACTGTTTGTTATCTATATCAATGATTTGGATGAGCATGTGCAAAGCATGGTTCGTAATTAGGCTGATGACAATAAAATAGGCAGTACTGTGAACAGTGAGAAAGGTTATCAGAAATTGCAGCAGGACGTTTATCAGCTGGGGAAGTGGGCCGAGAAATGGCAAATGGAGATTAATATATGTGGGGTGTTGCATTTTGGAAAGTCAAATCCAGGTTGACGGTTCGTGGTGAATGTTAGAACCTGAAGGAGTATAGAGGAACAGAGGGACCTTGGAGCTCAGGTCCGTGGTTCTCTGAAAGTAGTTGCACGTAGACAGAGCAGTGAAAAAGGCTTTCGGCACACTGGCCTTCATCAGTCAGGGTATTGAGTATAGAAGTTGGCGAATTATATTGTAGTTGAACAGGACGCTGGTGAGGCATGCACTTGGAGTATTGTTTTCGGTTTTATTCACTTTGCCATAGGAATGATGTGATTAAACTGGAAAGAGGACTGAAGAAATTTACAAGGATGTTGCCAGTACTCGACGGTCTGAGTTGTAGGGAGAGTTTGGACCAGCCAGAATATTTTCCTTTGAGTGTAAGAAACTGAGGGGAAATCGTACAGAAAAGTATAAAATAATGGGATGCATGGATAAGGTGAATGCACTCATTCTTTTTCCAAGTTTTGGGAATCAAAGCCTAGAGGACATCAATTAGAGGTGAAAGAATAAAAAGGATCCTGAGCGCCAACGTTTTTTATGCAGAGGTTGGTACACGAATAGAATTAGCAGACAGCTAATTTGGTTCAGGCACGTACATTAACAACGTTCAAAAGGCTTTTAGACAAATACGCGGATAGGAAAGTTTTAGAAGAATAAGGGCAGGGAAATGAAAAATTATTTCATCCTACTACTGTAAAGGGGACATTAATTAGGATTATGTTACCTAATTTTAATAAGTTTAAGCATGGATGTGCTACAGCTTGTTTTATTTTTTTAGAATGTTTGCTGTATAAGATGCCTCAGTTGTTTATGTGCTGGTGTTGATAAACCTGCTTAACATTAGTGCCATTTGCTTGCTGTTGCAATACAGTACTCATCCTCTGAAACTGTAACATATGGGTGACTAAGAGCCATGTTATGTTATAGCAGAAGTTCGGGGGGTTGCCATGTGTAATTAATTATTTAAACATTCTGTAGTGTCCTCCTGTCTAATCAGAAATACGAGCTGAATTTGTGGCTTCTGCCACTACACTTAAAGGTATTCTGTGTATGTAAAAACATGCAAAGCCTCAGCACCAAAGAATGTTGTTTGAGTGATAGATTAGCTAAGCTAGATGAAATGAGGAAATGTGTTTCCAGTTCATAAACTTGTCATAATTTGCTCCCATTTTCCGTTAAAGGTAATCCTTTGTTTACTCTGATCTCCTTGTTTTGTAAGAATTAATGTTCAGTTGTAAACCTATATGTACAAATTTGAAGAGGGGGGTCCTTTTGTGTATCATTCTATTGTCTATGAATGCACTTGTACTTTTGTGAATATGGTTCAAAAAAGCGGTGAGTGTAGTTTGTATACACTGAAAATTCTAACAAATCTGTGCAAATTAATTTCCACTGTAGAATTGTAGTCATTTAAAACCTGTTAAAATTGCAAATTTTCACAAGGTCAGTCAGCTATCAATTTGAATATTTACTCCCTGTTTAACACTTCATTTGGCAATAAATGAAGTACACTGAGCCAGCAAAGCTGTTGTTGATTACTCAAAATGTGTTCTCCACTGTTTACATTTGCACTTCAGCTGGGTACTGATCAGGAAGGATAATTGCACTGAATCTCCTTCTTGAGCTGAATCTCCTTGAGATCATGGACATCATTGTTCCTTTGATTTAAGATCTGCTAATTGGATCTAAAATTGAGATATTTCTGGCCTGTGGCCATCAATTAAGTGAAACTGTTATGAGACCAGGATCCCAAAAATACTAACTTCCTATGCAGCATCATTTCAGATGCTGTTTTATCAAGCACTAGCACCATGTTTTTAATGGAGCTAGACTATTGACTCAACTATGTGACTACTTTTATTTTAAAATATCTTCAGAACATTTTGGCAAATAGCTTCATGATCAAATTTTCTGCATCATGAGTATCACGCTTTCTTTTAAAAAAAACTGTTCAGATTAATTTGAGCTTTTCGGCTTAATGTTTTTTCAGGGCTTGAGTATAAAAACTCAGTATAAAGGTATGCAAGTATAAAAACTATGAGCAAACCAGTTGGATGCCTTTATTCCTTTTTAGTGTTGATTTATAATTAATGTGTATTTTTAAAGCTGTCTTTTTGCCACAAACCGTACTTATCATTCGAGTCTTGTAAGCGTGAGATACTGCCACAGTGAGTAGCTGAGGGCAGGATGATGAGCACTTGAGATAGAAACAGAAGTTATGTTAATTATAAAGAAGGATGAGTGGCATGGTCGCTCAGTGGTTAGTTCTCCTGCCTCTCAGTTTCAGAGACCCGCATTCAATTTGAGCCTCCGATCACTGTCTGTGTGCAGTTTGTACATCCTCCTTGTGTCCATGTGGGTTTCTTTGCCAGGTGCTTTGGTTTCCTCCCACAATCCAACGATATGCTGTTTAGGTCAACTGGCCATGCTAAATTGACCATAGTGTGCAGACTAGGTGGAGTTAACCATGGGGAATACAGCGGTAGCAGGTGGATCTGGGGGGGGGATGCTCTTCGTAGGGTTGGTGTGGACTCGATGGGCCGAATGACCTGCTTCCACCATAGGGATTCTATGGAAATGGAATGAGCAGGATCTACATTTTGGTAGGCACGGATCACTTTGATTTAAGATCTGCTAATTGGATGTAAAATTGAGATATTCCTGGCCTGTGGCCATCATTTAAGTGAAACTGTTATGAGACCAGGATCCCAAAAATCTGTGTCCAAGCTGCAGGGCTCCATAACTCTATGACTCTAACAACCATTGTGTGTTTACCACTTCACGCTCAATCATTCGATATTGTATACAGGCGCTGTGTAAAATACAACATATTAACGTCTCTATTCCTCCGAGCAAGGTTACTAATGAGTCCTTCTGACCACACAACACCAAATCCAAAATAACCTGCTGTCGTGTTTGAGTCACAACATACTCTTCAACCAACGTGTTTTACGCTTATGGAATTTATTTTTCACATCATTAGCAGTCACTTAGTTAACGCAGTTTAGATGCACTTTCAGATCATGCAGCAATACTGCAGCACCCACAATATTTGCATCTCTAATTTCCAGAGCATAAAATGCACAGAAATTGCACGAGAGCATTGGTTTAGATACATAATACATAATGCTTGCTTCTCCTTCCTATTTGTAAGATCCACCCAAACTGATTCTGTGGAATCTGAGGGACAGGGTCTATGGCGTTATTAGTGATAGACTTGGACAAGACATTCGGGGAGGGTCACCTCGACGCTGACATGATCTGAAGAAATGACCAGCATCACAGGACAAGTATCAATATCCTCACCACTCTGTCGGGTTAACTGTTACCGTACTCTCTCTGCTCCCTCACACTCACTACCTGTTATAGCACCTACCTCGTAACAAGGCTCACACTCTATCTCCAAATAAGGTTCACGCACTACCACTCTCACTATTGAATTCAGCACCTTTCCCACCCCACACCCATTATACTCCCAACACTAATAACACTGCATGGATACAACACTGTGGACTGACTCCCTCCGGACACCTCACCATTCACCCTCCCCCTCCACCTACACCAGCACTAACAGCAGGGCCACACACGCCCACTATCACTCACAACCCCCATTCTCCCATTCCAAGAGATACGGACTGTAATAGGAGAGAAAGGGCCACGCCAGATGGTGGAGCACCCGATATCTGATCCCTCCACACCCCCACCCCACCACCCCGACATGTAGGGAGGACCCTGGTATGAGCCGCAGTGGACCGGACTGTGTTGTATGCAGATTCCGTGACATCCATGTGTCCCTCCAACTGAGTAAAAAACAATGTTCAGTGAAGGCCAATTCGCATTTTAACCACTCTGTCTTTTCTCACAATTTTCTCCCTCCCAAAACAACAAATATCTCATTTCAGAGAGATACAGACACAAAAATATTCAGAACATATGTAGACACGCTAATATACTGACACTCACAGTACATACACGGAGATAGAACCGCACACAGGTAGTGACATACGGAGATATAGACAGTCACACACAAATAGACACAAACACAAGTATAACGGACAGGCTAATACACAGATGAACTGATGTCAGCACATAAATACACAAACTCACAAACACATGAACAAACACACACAAGTGCACGTACGGATGCACGGAGACACAGATATTAGTGCTTATAAGACAGACATAGATAGATTTTTGATGAATAAGCATGTCAAGAGTAACAGAGTGTAGTCAGGAGAATGATGTTGAGAAATCTCTAAGCCAGTATTAAATGGTATTAAGAATCGATGGGCCGAATTTTGCGTTGTTAATGCTCGTGTGGTGTCATGCTATCAGTTATTCTCTTCCTGGGACAGGAGCACAGAATCAGTTCCATACATATTTGATTGAAAAGAGTCAGTGATACTATTTGACAGGCTTAAAGGGCTGAATGGTTTACGTCTATGCCTATTTATTCTGTCCTTGTGTTTCAAAAGAGGTGGCAATTTCATGTTAGGTTAACACAGTTTAAAATAACAGGTCCCACACTGAAATAAGATCGCCCCTTTCACTTTAGTGTTGTACTATCTGTAGGGTTCTCATCCTCAGGGAGCAGTGAAGACTCGGTTTTTGAAGATATTCAAGACTGAGCTCGGCTGATCTTTGCTGGACAGGAGAGTCAATGTTTATTGAGAGTAGACAGGAGACGGATGGTCAAACACAAACGGATCAGTCATGAGCACTCTGACTGTTGGCGCCGAATGACCAACTACTGCCCCTACCCCATGTGTTGTTCCCTCAATCCACCCTCGAGGCTGTTACAGAGACATGCTACTGTCCCTAGGCCATGTGCTGTTCTCGTAATCCACGCTTGATGACGTTACATAGATATACTGCTGCTCCTACCCCATGTATTGTTCCCTCAAAGCACCCTCGATGCTATTACAGGGATATACTGCTGCCACTACCCCATGTATTGTACCATCCATCCACACCTCGAAACTGTGACAAAGATAGGGGGCCACCTCTTTCAGCCAGTCATATCGTTACCATGAGTCTGGAGAAGACCATTTTGCCTATTTAACGAGTTACAGAGGAAAATAGAAAACATCATTTTAGCTCATTGAGTACATTTTACGGCACAGGACGCCAAGTAAACATCTGAGCTGCTTCACAGGAAGCTGTTGCTGACAGGAAACAGAGAGTAGAGGTAAATGCTTATTTTCACACTACAAAGCTGGACCTGGTGGACTGCCTCAGAGATCACTATAGGATTATCAACGATCAATATCTGTATCAAAGATCTGGAGGAAGGTGCTGAAAATATCAAAGCCCAATTAGCTCAAACACCAAGTTGGTCATCCAGTATGTCATCAAATGGAGGTCGTGTGTCATCAATGTGATATAGGCAAAGGGAGGTTAGTGAGCAAACCTTCACCAGATATACCATAATGTGAGTTGTCTATTTTGGATGGAACGAAAAAACAATGGTAAACAATTTTAGTGGAGAGAGATTGCAGAACTCTGTGATACAGACGGTATTCTTGATCCTGGTACGTGAATCATATGTAGTTAGTCTGCACTTGCAGTAAGTGATTTGGAAGCTAAGTGGAATGATTGTGTTTCTGGAAAAGGGTACCAGGTTTAATCAGGAATGTTTTACTGCATCTGTACCGGTAAAAGTGAGGAGTGCAAATGATGGAGATCAGAGTCGAACAGTGTGAGGCTGGAAAAGCACAGCCAATCAAGCAGCGTCCGAAAAGCAGGGGAATTGGTGTCATGGGTATAAGCCCTTCATCAGGAATATGCCCGAAACATCGAGTCTCCTGTTCATTGGGTGTGCCTGACCTGTTGTGGTTTTCCACCATTACATTTTTCGAGTCTACATCTGTACAGGGCGTTGCTAAGACCTCATCTGGTACATTGTGTGCAGTTTTGATCCCTTAACCTAAAAAAAAAGTTTTAGAAGCTTATCAAAAATGTTTTGTTCACACATTCCTGGAGTAAAGGCCTTTTGTTCTGAAACATTATCAGTTTTGGTCTTAGATGAGAAATCCTTTTGAAGCATACACAATTTTGAGAATAATCAGCTGAATGCATACTCTCGCTGCTCAGTCAGACAAAAACTATGGAATAAATGTTAAGAATAAAATGTATTGATTTTCGCACAGATATTATGAAAACATCAAACGATTTTTAAAATTTAAGCATTTGCATACCAACATATCATCAAATTATAAAGCAAGAATTTCCTGTTTTGCGAAAGAAAGGCACTGTGTATAACAACAGCAATGATACACTTGCATATCGTCCATTATGATCCATTCCAGAGAATGTTCATGACGAGCGCACATGGTCCAGTTTGGTGTTCAGTTCACATGATTGCTTGTTTCAACACAGAGAGGGAGAACAATGTTCCCTGCCGGAGAAGCAGCAGCTGATTGTTCCCTCTCTCTTCTTTTGTTCCACCTGACAACAGTAAATGTCTGACTCACCCGCTACCTACTGAGTCGTGGAGTATCCCTGATGAGAGATTCATTGGAATCTCTCTACCGTCTGAAGCAAAGGGAATTCAGCTAAATTCAACTGTCCCGGGGAGAACTCACATCACAAGAAACGTCTCTGAGCAGAATGGGTGACACAGCGGCTCAGTAGTTTGCACTGCTACCTCACAGCAACAGGGCCCCAGGTTTGATTCCAGCCTCGGGTGACTGTCTGTGTGGAGTTTGCATATTCTCCCTGTGTCTGCCTGGGTTTCCTCCAGGTGTTCCTGTTTCCTCCCACTGGTCCAAAAATGTGCAGGTCAGATGTATTAGCCAGGCTAAATTGCTCATAGTGTTCGGTGCATTAGCAGAGAGAAATGGGACTGGGTTGGAAAATCTTCGGAGGGTCTGTATGGACTTGTTGGGCTGAAGGACCTGTTTCCACACTGTAGGGAATCTAATCTTATCACTTCAGAGGACAGAATAACATTTGGGACAGTCTATCATCTGTCCATTTGCTATGAGTTCAACTACTATGAAACTCTGGAAAGCTTTAATTTTTCAGTTTTGTCTTAAGATGTGTATGTTTCACAATTTTCTAGAAGTTGACCAAGGCTGACATTTATATCATTAGCCATATCACTAAACTTTGAAATTTGTTGTAAACAGTGGAGCCGTGTGAATACAAAAGGAAAGGCTCACCCTGCAACATTGATTGGAGCACGAATGACAAATTCTAAAAGGGCTGTTCAATTGGGAGTTCCCTTCCCCAGAAGTTTGTGGTGCCTGAATGTTTACATTTAATCAAAGTTGTGCCTGTTAAATATTTAATGGGAAATGTAGGAAAATTGTGCACGTACAGAAGAAGTACTGCTGAGACCACAATCAGATCAGCTACGATCTTAGTGCGAGCCACAGCCAAGACAAAGAGCCTAATGGCCCACACCTGCTCCTCAGTCCGATATTCCTATATTCCATTCAGCCCCTCACAGCTCCTGCACAGGAGTAGACAGAGGCCACTTGCTGGAAATACCTGGTCCACAGTAATACAGGATCTCATTCTGTCCTCAGAATGACTCATTCTGACTCTGATGACTCATAAAATGCTTTGCTCTCTCTAACTGCAACATCCAACAACGGAATGTTAAGGAAAATAACAAACATTAACTTTCTAATTACAGAATATGAGAACATAAGGAACAGGATCGAATGGTAATTCGTATGGTCCTGCCTGCCGTGCCATTGTATAAGATTATGGATAATCCACTGTTATCAACTCAGCTTTATTTCCCGATTCTTCACATCCCTCAATTCTATAACAGGTCAAAACGCACCTATCTCATCTGTAAATACTTTCAGTGATATAGCTCCCCGAACTCTCTTGACCAGATAATTCCTGACATTCACTGTCCTCTGTGAGAAGGTTACACTCCCCAAACATACACAATAACCAATTTGTAGGTTCAAAAGAGGTGAACACAGCAGCTCATGTAAGACTGACAGACCCTGATATCAAGGCCGGAGTTGACTCAGGATGGTATCAAGAAACATTTACGAAATTAAATTTAATAGGAATCAGCCACAATCTCTCCCCTGGTTGGGGTCAGCCATCGCACAGAGGAAGATGTTCATGGTTGGTGGTCATCAATCCTTTCAGTCCCAGGACATCCCTACAGGAGATAATCAGGATAGCTTCCTCGACACAATCATCTTCAGCTGCGTCATCAAGGTTCTTCCCCCTCATTACGTCAGAAATGGGGATGATCACTGAAGATCACACAATGTTCAGAACATCCCCGCCCCCCACCCCGAACTCCTGAAGCAGTCTATGTCCATGTGCAGCAAGACCCGGACAACATTGCAGTTTCTGCTATTAAAGTGTCGGTATGATTTATGAAACAGCACGGCCAGACATTGCACATATCCATAGTTAAAAGAGGAGCTCATTCAGCATCTCGAGCTGGTTACACACGAATATGAGCCAGCATTCAGCCCATCAAAACTACTGAACAGGAAGAGTGGCAGTACATTCGATACTCCTGCCTGTCACATAGGAATAGAAGGGGTCTGGTCAGCACATCGAACTGTTGAACAGTAACAGGTGGAGCCCAAACAGTCTCTCGAAACTGTTGCACAGGACCAGGAAGAGGCCATTCAGCCTCGCAGAGGCTTATACAGGAACAGAAGGATGTCACTGATGCTGCAACATGACAAATCACAGTAGCAGATCATGATGTTCATCGTGGCTCCATTGTCTGTGGTGCATGTGCTACTTTAACGTGGTTTGCTGGCAGTGAGGAGGGAAGCCAGATATTTTCTGTCAAGTCTCAAGGAGACATCTTCCATCTCTGAAAAGGCAGACCCATGTTCTCCGTGGGGATCAGAAGCTGGTGGGAATTGTTAACTGTTTTAGAATGAAGGTATTGTGGCTGATGCTGGAATTGGGGATAACATGACGTTCAGTGCAGGATCACACACCAAATGTATTAATATGTAGAGTTTTTATTCAAAGTCTGAATTTCCTGCTCTCTCACTGTTATGGGGAGTGGGGATGGTTGGCGGGAATGTTTTCAGAGATACTAAAAGTACCTAGAATTTCATAAACGTAGTTAAAAAAAAGGAGGCCATGGGATTTATCAATATAACAGTGTCTCTTTGGAACATAATGTATGATTGTCCATTCCCCTGAAGGTCCAATGCAATCCCATATTATTCTCTCACAGTGTGGCAGATTAATCTCCACTCACTCTTCATGGTACCATCATCCCAGGGATTAGTTTGGTGAACTCCTTTGAACTCTCTCTGTGGTAAGGAGATCATTCCTTATAAAGGAGAGAAAATCTGTGCACAATATTCCAAATACTGCCTCAAAAAAACTCTCAGGGATGATCACATTAATTACTTTCCCTCACTTCACCATCTCCAATTCTTTCTAATGGTGTAAAAAGCATCATTCTCTATATATTGCCACTGATGAGAAATCCTTTAGAAGCATGCACGATTTTGAGAAAAATCAGCTGGATGCACATTATCTCTCCTCAGGGAGACAAAAACTATGGAATAAATTTTAAGAATAAAATTTATTGATTTGAGCACAGATATTATGGAAACATCAGAGGATTTTTTAAAATTAAGCATATGTAGACCAACATATCATCAAATTATAAAGCAGGAAAATTCACTTTTGCTAATGAAAGCCACTATGTATAACAACAGCAATGATGCACTTACATATCGTCCATTATGATCCATTTCAGAGAATGTCCATGACGAGCGCACATGGCCCAGTTTGGTCTTCAGTTGACATGATTGCTTGTTTCAACACAGAGAGGGAGAACAATGTTCCCTGCCGGAGAAGCAGCAGCTGATTGATCCCTCTGTCTTCTTTTGTTCTACCTGACAACAGTAAATGTCTGACTCAATTCTACCTGATGACTCGTGGAGTATTCCTGATGAGAGGTTCATTGGAATCTCTCTACCGTCTGAAGCAAAGGGAATTCAGCTAAATCCAAATATTCTCCGGAGAAATCACATCACCAGTAGCTTATTGGCGTAGAGTGGTCGGCACAGCGGCTCAGTGGTTAGCACCCCTACCTCCCAGTACCAGGGTCCTAGGTTTGATTCTAGCCTCTGGCTACATTCTGTGTGGAGTTTTCGTATTCTCCCCGTGTTTGTGTGGATTCCCTCCGGGTGCTCCGGTTTATTCCCACTGGTCCAAAAATGTGCAGTTCACGTGAATTAGCCATGCTAAATTGCCCATAGTGTTTGGTGCATTAGCCAGAGGGAAATGGGACTGGGTTGGTTAATTTTGGGAGGGTCGGTGTGGACTTCTTGGGCTGAAGGGCCTGTTCCACACTGTAGGGAATCTAAACTAATGACTTCAGAGGACTGAATAACATTTGGGACAGTCTATCATCTATCCATTTGTTATGATTTCAACTATTATGAAACTCTGGAAAGGTTTCATTTTTCTGTTTTGTCTTAAGATGTGTGTGTTTCACATTATTCTAGAAGATGAGGCAGGCCGACATTTTTATCATTAGCCATATCACTAAACTTTGAAATTTGTTGTAAAAAGTTGAGCAGTGTGACTGCAAAAGGAAACACTGATCCTGCAATATTGATTGGACCACCAATGACAAATTCTAAAAAGGCTGTTCAAGTGGGAGTTCCCTTCCCCAGAAGTTTGTGGTGCCTGGATGTTTACATTTATTCAAAGTTGCGTCTGTTAAATATTTGATAGACAAGTGAATGAAGGAAAATGGTGCACGTACAGAAGAAGTACTGCTGAGACCACAATCAGATCAGCTACGATCTTAGTGCGTGGCAGAGCAAAGACAAAGTGTCTAATGGACCACTCCTACTTCTCAGTCCGATGCTCCTATATTACATTCAGCCCCTCCCAGCTCCTGCACAGGAGTATACAGAGGCAAATTGCTCGAAATACCTGGTCCACAGTAATACAGGATCTCCTTCTGTCCCTCATAATTGTCACACAAAGTTTGGCGTGGGTTGAAAAATGTTAATTCAATACCCAGGCTGGGCTCAAAAGACGCCTCTGGTCTATTAATAGAGTGTCTCCTCTCTGCAACTTGTGCTTCATTTGTTAGTCATGGTGCAGATCCAGATTCACTCTGAATACAGTCCCCATACCTCACACTGAGATGACTCATAAAATGCTTTGCTCTCTCTCACTGCAACATCCAATAACGGAATGTTCAGGAAAATTACAACCATTAACTTCCTAATTACAGAATATGAGAACATAAGGAACAGGATCGGATGGTAATTCGGATGGTCAGGCCTGCCGTGCCATTGTATAAAATTATGGATGATCCCCTGTTGTTATCTACTCTGCTTTATTTCCCAATTCTTCACATCCCTCATTTCCATGGCAGGTCAAAAACCCACCTACCTCATCTGTAAATACTTTCAGTGATATAGCTCTCCGAACCCTCTTGACCAGATAATTTCTGACATTCACTATCCGCTGTGAGAAGGTTACACTCCCCAAACATACACAATAACCAATTAGTATGTTCAAAAGAGGTGAACACAGCAGCTCATGTAAGACTGACAGACCCTGATATCAAGGCCGGAGTTGACTCAGGATGGTATCAAGAAACGTTGACTAAATTAAATTTAATTGGAAACAGCCACAATCTCTCCACTGGGGGTCAGCCATCGCACAGAGGAAGATGCTCATGGTTGGTGGGCATCAATCCTTTCAGTCCCGGGACATCCCTACATGAGATCCTCAGGTTAGCTTCCTCGAAACAATCATCTTCAGCTGCGTCATCAATGTCCTTCCCCATCATTACGTCAGAAATGGGGATGATCACTGAAGATCACACAATGTTCAGAACATTTATCCCCACCCCCCCACCCCCCGAACTCCTGAAGCAGTATATGTCCATGTGCAGCAAGACCCGGACAGCATTCCAGTTTGTGCTGCTTAAAGTGTCGGTAAAATTTATGTGATAGCAGGGCCAGGCATTGCACATCTCCATAGTTAAAAGAGGAGCTCATTCAGCATCTCAAGCTGGTTACATACGAATATGAGCTGGCATTCAGCCCATCAAATCTACTGAACAGGAAGAGTGGCAATACGTTCAATACTCCTGCCTGTTACATAGGAAGAGGAGGGGTCTGGTCAGAAAATCGAACTGTTGAACAGTAACAGCTGGAGCCCAAACAGTCTCTCGAAACTGTTCCACGGGACCAGGAAGAGGCCATTCAGCCTCGCAAAGGCTTATACAGTAACAGGAGGACGTCACTGATGCTCCAACATGACAAATCACAGGAGTAGATCATGATGTTCATCGTGGCTCCATTGTCTGTGGTGCATGTGCTACTTTAACGTGGTTTGCTTGCAGTGAGGAGGGAAGCCAGATGTTTTCTGTCAAGTCTCAAGGAGACATCTTCCATCTCTGAAAAGGCAGACCCATGTTCTCCGTGAGGATCAGAAGCTGGTGGGAATAGTTAAATGTTTTAGAATGAAGGTATTGTGGCTGATGTTGGGATTATGAATAACATGACGTTCAGGGAAGGATCACACAACAAATGCACTGCATTAATGTGTGGAGTTTTTATTCAAAGTCTGGATTTTCTGCTCTCTTATTGATATGGGGAGTGGGGGTGCTTGGGGGAATGTTTTCAGAGGCACTAAAAGTATCTAGAATTTCATAAAGTTAGTAAAAAAAAAGAGGCCGTGGGATCTATCACCGTATCAGTGTCTGTTTAGAACATCATGTGCGATTGTCCATCCCCCTGAAGTTCCAACGCATTCCCATCTTATTCTCTCAAAGTGCGACAGATTAATCTTCACTCACTCCTCATGGTACCATCATCCCAGGGATTAGTTTGGTGGAACTCCTTTGAACTCTCTCTGTGGTAAAGATATCATTCCTTATAAGGGAGAGAAAATCTGTGGACAATACTCCAAATACTGCCTCAAAAAAACTCTCAGGGATGATCACATTAATTACTTTCCCTCACTTCACCGTCCCCATTGCTTTCTAATGGCGTAAAAAGCATCAGTCTCTATATATTGCCACTGATGCGAAATTTGCATCTTCCTTACATCTGTATGTCAGTGTCAATAAAACCAGCACCAGATGAGCCTATCGAGATGGACATCACTCTCGGGGACAGACTCAATGAGATGGAATACACCGAAAATAAGAAATAGTCGCCTACCTGATGGAAATGAGCAGCAGCAATATGAGGCATACGAAGCCCTGGTCAGACCAGCATGTTATCCCTATCTTGAACTGAGTGGCTGGTTCAGCTGTTCCACTGGACAGTAAACAGTAAACCACATTGCTGTGGGTTTGCAGTTACACGGAGACCTGACCAAAGAAGGATAACCAATTGCCTTCTCTAAATGACATGACACAAGCAGATGGGCTTCTTTTTATGACAAATAATGATGGGTTCTTTTAAATTCCATCAACTTGCTTCATGAGACATCAACAGATTATTATTCTTTGCCTCTACATGAAGAGTCAATGACTTGAGCACCACGTACTATCTTCCTGCCTGACAGATTCTGTGGAGAGAACAAGTTAAACATCTCAAGTACAATTCTGCTGTCATGGCCATGTAGTTAGAAGGGACTTGAAACAGATGAATCCAGATTCAATAGTGGCACAAATAAACAAGTTTATTCAGAAGTTGCACTGAGGTTGACGATTAGATAGGGACATCATAATTATGGTACTGGGCAGGATTGGTGAGTGGGGAGGATATGGAAATTTAGACCTGTGCAGGGCTAGAAGGATTATGGAGTTTGAGAACAGTCTGGTTCCTTCACGCATATCAGTGAGCAATTTATTAATAGTAATTTGCTTTGTAGAATTTATCAGGAAAGGAATTTTTGATTGGAAATGAAGACACTGATTTCTCCTTTTCCACAGTTTACCTAACATGAGCAGAAACACAGTTCAGCCCGATTTGCTAGACAAAGAGAATGACTTACTAGGAACACCAACCATACCATTACCTGTGATTCGATCTTCTCCCTCTCAAATTGCAGAATAAATTGAATCATATTATGATTACTGCTTTCTTCGTGTTCCTTCACTTTAAGTACTCTCAAATAGTCTGCCACATTGCACAACACTAAACCCAGTATCGCCTGTTCCTGAGTGGGCCCCACCACAAGCTGCTCCAAAAAGCCCTATTGAAGATACTCCACAAATTATTTTCCTTGCGAACCACTACCAACCTGATTTTCCCAGTCCCCCCCGTGTATTGAAATCTCCCATGACTACTGTACTTTGCCTTTTCTATGCATCTTTTCTATCTCCTGGTGTATATTATGCCACAGCTCCTGACTGCTTTTTGGAATCTTGAACATAACGCCATCTATGTGTCTTTATTCAAACTTAGGGGATACTTAATTCTACCGCCTCTGAATTTGTGCCATCTGACCCTACTTTATGTAATTCAGTCAGAAATTTGTACAGTCAGAGAGATGTACAGCATGGAAACAGATCCTTCGGTCCAACTCGGCCATGCCGACCAGATTACCCAACCTAATCTATTCCCATTTGCCAGCACTTGGCCTATATCATTCGTACCTCTCCTATTTACAAACCCATCCAGATGCCTTCTAAATATTGTAATGGGACCAGTGTCCACCATTTCCTCCCACATTCGTTTCCATACACACACCACCCTTTGCATGAAAAAACTTGCACTTTTGGTCCCCTTTAAATCTTTCCCTCTTCAACCTAAACCTATGCCCTCTAGTTCTCCCCCACGCCAGGGAAAATGATTGGCTATTTATCCTTTGCATGCCCCTTGTGATTTTCTAAACCGCTATAAGGTCACCTCTCAGCCTCTGACGTTCCAGGGCAAACAGCTCCAGCCTATTCAACATCTTCATATAGCTCAAATAGTCCAATCCTTGTAAATATTTTCTGAAAACTTTCAAATTTCATAACATTATTCCGATAGCAAGGAGACCAGGATTCTTACGATTGATTTATTTTCTTTCTTACTCCCCCCACCAACCTATATTTTCGTAGGATGCATACCCTTGAATATAGTCAATCCTGATCCCCTTTCAGCACGTCTCTGCCAATTTCAATCTGCGCTACATCTCATTTCCCTTATTTCTTATGCGGCATGCATTCAGCTATAACACTCTCAGTCCTGTATTAACTGTGCCTCCTCTCAATTTTATTTGTCTGTCCAGTGTGCTTGAAGTTTGATTGTTTACACTCTGTTCTATTTGTGTCTGTGTTGGAGATTTTAATAAACTTCCCTGCGTTCTGCACTCTTACCTCCTCTTTGAATTCGAGTTTTCTAATTTCCCCTATAATTGAAATCCCACCCAAACCTAAACATTTTTGAAAGGTGTGACCGAAGCCCTAGTTATGTGATTTGTTAGGACTGTGGTACTATCATTGTTCATACCATCAGGACAGGCCCTTTCTTCTCCAGTAATACAATATGCTTATGCAACACAAAATACAGGGTCAAAATGACTTGTCGTACATTCCAAAATACGGAAAATACAAACAGATATGATTGTTAAAATATACTCGTGACTTTCAGCTATATAAATTGAAATGTAAATTCCAAAACCATGGAAGTGCTGTGCAAACTTTATCAATCATTTTTCGGCGCACAGCTGAGATGTTGATTTTCCCTTTGTCAGTGATGCCCTTCACTGAGATTCTCTGGTCCAGTCCCACACACAGTATTTCGGGGGTTATCAGTTCCTGGTGCTGTTCGCCCAGTCTATTGAAGTTAATCCACCTTCTTTCTGAAACCATTCAATTGGTCTATTGCATTCCGTTTAACTGTCAGCAACCCAGCTCTGTGATGTTATTGGAGATAAATGATCTGGGATGACAGCCAACATTAGCACTGTGCTCAAAGTGTATGGCACCAGATAAAGGCCTTCAGTCCAGGGGAATATCGAAATAAAATTTCCAGATTCTGTCTATTTTCCTCATGGTGTCTCCTGATCTACCCAGCTTCACTCTCTTCTAACACCCGTTTCTCCCAACACAGTCCACGCTTCCTATCCACGCTATTGATCTCCGTTCATATTCTTTCTTTCTGTTTCATTCTCTCTCTCTTTGTCTCTCTCTCTTTCTGTACCTCCCATAATTCTCTCTGCTTTCTGATAGTGCAGTTGGAGAACTTGTGGATGTAGGATAGGCTAAATTGCCTCCGTCTGTGCCATATTAATTCTGAACGTCTCTGGCCCACAATAAAGACTTTCAGTGCCTGGAGAAACAAGCTGACCCTGCGAAGGGCACAGTACACAATCATCCATTATCTCTTCCTGTTTTCTGACATGCAGTGTCCTGTAAATATCTGTTCAAACAAAATAGATTGACATTCGAGCAGTTGCGCGGACATTCACCAGACGGTAGTGAAATCAGGATTTAGTAAACAGTTCCGCCATGCAACATGTGGATTTGCCTCATAGCAGCTCCTTCCATTTAACAGCCCCTCACTTCGGCCTGATGCGAATTTGCCTTCCACCAAGTTTTTAACTTCCACAAGGTCCTGACTTATTCCATGATCGGAGCTATCTGAAACCTGAGGGCATTGTGATCACTGTTTCCAAAATGATCTTCTACTGAATGGTCAGTCACCTGGACGGACTCATTTTCTAATACGAGGTCCAGTATGGCCCCTCCTGTGGTTGGACAAGCCCCATACCGCTGCAAGTAACTTTCTTGGATGCACTTAAGAAATTCTACCCCATCTAAGTCTCTTGCTCTAAGGGATTCTCAGTCAATATTGGGGATGTTAAAGTCACTCACTATGGCAACTCTGTTTTTAATACCCGTTTCCATAATTGGCCGACATATTTGTTCTTCAATCTCTCAGCGGCTGTTGGAGGGACTACAGTCCAATCCTAACACATGCATCCATCATATCTTGAGGTCTCTTCATGCAGCCTCAGTAGATGAGCCCTCCAATACGTCCTAAGTGCAGATGTAACAACCTCCCTGATTAGTAATGCAACTCCTCCGCCTCTTTTACCTTCATCTCTATCTCTTCTAAAACAACAAAACTGTGGAAAGTTGAGTAGCCAGTCCTGTCTTTTTCTCAACCAAGTCCCTATAATGTTTGCAACATCGTAGTCCCATTCAGGCTCTAAATTCCTCTGATTACCCATAATAATATTTGCACTGAAATAAATACATTTCAGCCAAATACATCACACATTGATTTGATATTTGGTTTGAGATTCCCTGAAATATTTTCTGCTGCTATTTATCGGTGACAGGAGATTACAAAAGACTATCAGTAAAGCAGAATATATTGCAGACAGATTATTCCAGTTTCCTCCTTTGTCACTTCAATCTGTACATTGCATTACGATTTCGATAGAGTGCTGGATAATTATTTCACTTCAAACGACTGTCTCCAGCCACTCACTGCATATTCAGCAAGTATTTCTCGACCCACTGGATTGATTGCTCTCTTGTCCCTCTATCACGAAATCTCTGTAATACGTACATTGGAGTTATGTGTACTCATTCAATCTCCAGGTTACTACAAGCCAGATTCCTGACATTAAAATAATTGCACTTCAGGTTGCCAGCCCCATTGTGTTCAATGCCCTCTGTGTCTTTGTTGTTGGTCTTAGATGCACTGGTTTTAGTATCCAATTCCTCCTCAGTCATGTATTGTGGATCTGCTACTCTGGTTCCCACTCCCCAGTGCCACACTAGCTTAAATCCTCTTGAGTGAGAATAGCAGACCTGCCTGCCAGGAGATTGCTGCCAGTATAGGTCCATTCCGTACTTCTTGTGTCGGTCCTACCAACCCGAGAATCCCAGTGATCCACATATCGGAGATTGCTGCCAGTTCAGGTCCATCTCGTCCTCTTTGGGGATATTCTAGTGAGTCTGTAATGCCCATGATCAACATATCAGACGTGCTACCAGCTGTTTGGCAGTCTGTTTAACTGTTCTACCTTCGTATTCCTAATCTCACTCGCAAGTGACCTATTCTAGCGTCTCCAAAATTCAAAGATCCTTTCAGCACAACTCCAGCAAGGTATTTTCTTTAAAGTGGATAGACGTGATTATAAAAACGTAAGTGTGACTTCATTAACCAGGAAGCTGGAGCCCACTGACTCAGTCCAATGGCCAGAGGATCTGATATCTATAACCTCCACCAAACCTGTTTGACAAGGTAGACATATGGACCATTTATTTGCACCATTTATTTGCAGATTGACGAGGATAAACAGAAGACTACAAAATGTCAGAGCAAATGGATGTCATTCAGCCTGTTTACTCTGCTTTGCTATTAAATTGAATTTTAGTTATTCTGTTCCTTTCAATGGCAGGCCCTTTACCCAGCATCCCTAGCGGGTGAGAACGTGCCCAGTGTCGTTGTGTGCACAGTCTTGCGAAGGGAGTATCCAGTGCCAGACAATGGGGTGTGGGGAGTCCCAGGGGTGGCAAAGGAAAGGCTGCATGCAGTAACAATGGACTGAGGGACTGAAAGAGATGGAATGAGTATCCAGGGACACTGCACTCAGACAACGGGCTGGGCAAAATTCCTAAACACCCTGGGGAATTCGCGAACCACGGCTGCTTTTACAAAAATCTGTCACATTTTCAGCATTTCTCCATCAAATAAAAAAAACAGTAGATTGTAGAAATCCGAAACAAATACAGAGACATCCTGTGGAGAGAGAAAAGAGTTAATGTTCCCAATGCAGACACGGAAAGCATGTACAAAGTCCACACAGACAGAGTCCAGAGGATGGAATTGAACTCAGATCCCTATCACTGTGAGGCAGCATTGCTGTGTCACTGTGCTGCACAATTATGGATAATTGCGGGTAATATAGTTAGAGGCATAGATAATATTCTCTGTGACCAGGATAGAGAGTCCTGAAGGTGTTGCTGCCTACCTGGTGCTTGGGTTTGGGATATGCCATCTTGGTTGCAGAAGAAGTTGGAGTGGGAGGGGAATGAGTCAGTGGCCAGGGTTCGTGTAGGTACCAACGAGCTGGACAATCAAATGACAATGAGAAGAGAGACGGTAAATACAGAACTGAACTGTTATATCGGAATGCAAGCAGTAGGAGGAATAATGTAAATAAGCTTGTGACGCATGCACAAATTGGCAGGTATGACTTGGTGAGCATCACAGTGACACCACTGCTAGAGGATCAGGATTGTGAGCTGAATATTCAAGGATATTCATCCTGTCGAAATGATAGGCAGGTGGGCAGAGAGACAGATTTGTCTCATTAGGAAGAAATTGAATTGAATCAATTAGATGAAATGAAGTAAACCAGATGGTGTAGAATCTGTGTCGATAGAATTGGGGAATCAAAAAGGTGAAAACATGCAGTTGGAGTTGTGTACAGGCTGCCAAACAGTAGTCAGGAGCTGGAGTGCAAGATACACCAGGAGATAGAAAGATCAGTGGGAAAGGCAACGTTACAGAGATCACGTGGGATTTCATTTTGCAGGTGGACTAGGAATTCAGTTTGATAGTGGCTTGCAGAAAAAGGAATTTGTGGAATGTCTATGTGATGGATTTTTGTAGCAGTTTGTGCAAGCAGACTAGACGAGGGGAGCTTTGGATGAAGGAAATCACAGGAGGCAGTGAACATAATATGATTGAACTTACTCTGCAATTTCAGGTGGTGAAGTTAGAATCGGAGGTAATGGTTTTACAGCTGAATAAAGGCAATTACAGAGGCATGAGAGAGGACCTGGTTAGAATTGACTGGGATACAGGCCCAGAAGGAAAGACAGTGGAACAACAATGACAGGAGATTTTTGGAGTAATTCAGAATGCACAAGACATTTGTCCTGAGGAAAAAGAAGCAGGATAGAGGGCGGATGAGGCAACCATAGCTGACTTGGGAAATCAGGGACAGCACAGAAGTAAATGAGAACGCATATAATGTGGCGAGGGGCAGTGGTAAACCAGAGGATTGGGAAGCTTACAAAGACAAAACAGACAGCAAAAGAAATATGATAAGGATGGAGATTATTAACTATGGAGGTAAGCTAACCACTAATATAACGGAAGTCTGTAAGAGCTTCTTTCAATATATAAAGTACAAAAGTGAGGCAAAAGTGGACATTGGACTGCTGGAAAATGATACTGGAGAGGTAGTAGTGGTGAACAAGAAAAGAACGAGGAACTGAAAAAATACTTCACGGTGGAAGATACGAGTAATACCTTAACATTCAAGATAGTGAGGGGGCCAGAGCTGAGTATGCTGGCCACCGCTATGGAGAACTGAATGGCATGCAGGTGGTTAACTATGCTGGACCGGATGGACTACATCCCAGAGATATAAGGAAGATAGCCGAAGAGGGCGTGGGTGGATAGTTGTGGTCTTTCAGGAATCACTAGAGTAAGGAACGATCCCAGAGCACTGGAAACCCACGAACATGACACCCCATTGTAACAAGGGAGTGAGGAAAAAGACAAAGTATCCACAGTTAATAGCTTAACTTCGGTCGTGGGTAAGATCCTGGAATACATTGTGAAGGATGAGATTTCTGAATACTTGGAAGTGTTTGGTAAAATAGGGCAAAACCATTTCATCAAGGGAAGGTCATGCCTCACAAATCTGTTGGAATTATTTGAAGAGGAAATGAGCAGTCTTGACCAAGCACAGCCAATGGCTGTTATCCACTTGGATTTCAAGAAGTTGTAACACAGCAGATGACTGAGTGTTATAAGTGTCCGTGGTGTTAGAGGTAAGGTAGCGGCATAAATGGAAGCTTGTCTGTCTGGCAGAACGCAGAGAGTGGGGATAAAATAGTCCTTCTCAGGATGGCAGGCGGTGACAAGTGGTGTTCTACAAAGCTCAGTGTTGGATTCCTAACTTTTTACTTGTGACGTTAAGAAATCTAGATGATGGAACTGAGTGTACTCTGGCTAAGATTGCAGACGATTCATAGATAGGCAGATGGACTGGTCATATTGAGGAGGCGGAGAGGCTAAAGAAGGAGATTAGCAGATGCATTCCAACTTTGGAAAATGTGTGGTCATGCACTTTGGCATGAAGAATAGAGGCGTGGTCTTTATTTTAAATGAGGAGAAAATTCAGAAATCTGAAGTGCAAAGGGTCTTGGGCGTTCTAGTGCAGGGTTCTCTAAAGGTCAGCTTGCAGGTTGAGGCAGTAGTCAGGAGGGCAATTGGCATTTATTATTGATGGCATTTATTATGAGAGGAATTGAATATAAAACAGGTTGTACACGTCTCAGTTCAGACCACATTTGGAGTATTCAGTGAAAATTTGAGCCCCATATCTCAGGACGGACGTAGTGGCCCTGGAGCTTGAGCAGAATATTTTCACGAGAATGTTCATATGAATGAAAAGATTATCGTATGAGGAATGTTTGTGGGCTCTGGGTCTATCCTCGGTAAAGTTGAGAAGGATAACAGGGAATGTAATGGAAGCACAGAGTACTGTATTACCTGGACAAAGTTGATGTTGGTAAGATGTTTCCATTGGACGAGAGCTCGAGGGCAGAGTCTTAGATGAAAGGGAACATCTTTTAGAAAAGTGATAAGGGGAAATGTCTTTCACCAGAGAATGTCGAATCTTTAAAATGCATTGCCACAGAAGGCAGTGGGGGCCAGGTCATTAAATCTATTTGAGACAGATTTAGATAGGTTCTTCATTATCCAGGGAGGAAGAATTACGAGGAGAAGGCTGGAGAATGGTTTTGAGAAACCTATCAGCGATGATTGAATGATGGACAGACTCGACAGGCTAACTGACCTAATGTCTGCTCCTGCGTCTTATAGGCTAATATTCCAAACCTTAAGGAGCCACCTTGCATCTCTGAGAAGATGGATTCATGTTCTTCATGAATGTCAGTAGCTGGTGGGAATAGTTAACTGTTTTAGAATGAACATATTGTGGCTGCTATCGGGGTGGTGGATAATATGGCATTGAGTGCAGGATCACACACCAACTGCACTGTATTAATGTGGTGAGAGTTTATTCAAAACCTGGGCTTCTCTGTCTCTCTCAATCACCGTGGGGAGAGGAGGTTGAGGTGGGCGGGCGTAACGTCCTCAGAGGCACTTAAACTATCCAGAATCATGCATCCTGAGTGAAAAAGCAGACATGGAATTTATCACCTTCTCATTATCTGTTTAGAATATAATTAGTGATTGCCAATCCCGCTCAGTGTTCAATGCAATCATGTCTTATTCTCTGAGCGCACTCCAGATCAAACTTTACTCACTTCTCAGGATGCCATTATCCCAGGGATTAATCTGGTGGAACTCCTCTTCATTCTCTCTGTGGGAAGGAGATCACTCCTTATAAAGGAGAGAAAATCTGTCCACAATGTCCCAAATATTGCCTCAACAACACTCTCAGATTTGATCGCAATAAATCCTTTCCCTCACTTAGTTGGCTCCATTTCTTTCATGTGACAAAGGAAACCATTCAATTACAATCCATTGCCACTGATGTGGAATGTAAAACTTGCTTACATCTGTAGGTCAGCATCAATAAAGCCAGCACCAGAGGTGCCTATCAAAATGGACATCACTCTCGGGGAGAGATTCAATGACAATGAATGCACGTAAAACAGTGAATGGTCACCTACCTGAATGGAAATCAGCTGTCTGATTATGGGAAATAGGCAAAGGAAGGGAGCTGCCTTCACTTCTGTTCTGCCCTCACGGGATGTGAGCAGCCATGGTCAGGCCAGCATGTTATACCGATCTTGAACTGAGTGGCTGGTTCAGCTGTTCCACAGGACAGTACAGAGTAAAACAAACTTCTGTAAATTTTCAGTTAAACAGAGACCTGACCAGGGAAGAATGACCCACTGCCTTCTCTAATGGGCATCAGGCAATCCGATATCAAGTGAGTATTATTCTGTGCATCTAGATTACGAGCCAATGACGTGACCACCATACACTATCTTCTCATCTTTCCGATTCTGTCCAGAGAACGAGTTAAACATTTCAAGTTCAATTATTTTGCAATGGACACGTGGTAAGAAGGGACTTGAAACATGTATCTTGAATTAACAAAGGCGCAAACAATGGTTTCTTCAGGAGTTGCACTGAGGCTGAGCTGGAGACTGGGGCGTCTTAATGTTTGTTCTGAACAAGATTTGCATGTTGGAAGGTTATGGAGATGTAAACTTTGCAGGAGAAAATGAATCAAATTGTTTGAGAACCGTGTGTTTCATCCTCGCATATTAGGGAGTAATTTGTAAATAATAATTTTCTAGTCATTATTTCTAAGGAATGGAATCTTTGATTGGAACTGAAAAAATTGACTTGCATCTTTCCAAATTTTATATACCATCAGCATCAATTCAGTTCAATCCGCAGACTGAGTGACTTACCAGGAACACCAACTATAGCAAGAATAGGATAGTAACCAGCTTGAATAATCATCAGTACATCTTCAATCCGCGATGCTAATGATATCCAAGGCTGGGATAGCCAGTAAAGACCATAGGATAAACTCCTGTCCATTGTTGGAACATTCCAGTCTAATGTTCTCACAGACTGATCTCTCCTCCACCTCTCTGGAGCTGCTGATCCCTGTTACTGGTGTGGATGATGCTCCCGCTCATACTATGGGATAAAACACTGAAAGCATTCCCTTATTGATAGAAGAGAGAAACTCTCTCGGGATGCTTAGGATCCATGGAGACTGACATAATCACAATCGCTGAACAACTAGCTCCAGTTAAACAATTAGCCTTCAATACTGTTTTATTAAATTTCAAAATAAGTTTGAACGTTTATGCATTGGGTGTGATACTTGAAAGTGATTCAAGGAAGGAATGTTGAAGATGGCAGATTGATTGTGTGTAATCTTTCAGTCTGCTTTGGATATGGAAGCAATGCCAGAGGATTAACGAACATAAACATGCTTCTCTGCTCATAAATAGAAAATTAAATCTTGTAACTATAGATCAGTCATTGCAATATCTGTAAAACATTGAGAGAACATCTTTCGCCCATGATCTGATGGCAAAACGTGCGTAAGAAAACGTCGATTATAACAAACAAATGACATGGATATGTTAACAGAGAATTGTACGTGACGAACACAATTCAGATTGTTATTCCAGAATGAGACAGGGCAGGTATGGGTCATGTTGTTGATGGTATCCATGTTAACGAATTGTGATGAAGTGTCATTTAATGGACTTCAATTACATTGTTATTATGACATTGGGGAAAGACAGAAAATGGAGAGGACTGGGTGACATGGTTGTTTAGAGTTGGTAGAGTGACAGTGATGGTCTTCAGTCACCAGTATTGGAACGTTACTCTTCATAACTCAAATGAAGAACAGATTCCAGGATACATTTACAATGGGGAATTAGCAGAGACAATATTAATGAAATGCATTCATGCAAATAAAATCCAGAAACAAAATGATTTTCTGCACATACAAATATATACAAAGTATGAAGAGGTAAGGTTGTTAAAATGCACTCCTGATACTGTGCTATATAAATTGAAATGGGGATTACAAAACTAGGTAAGTAGTGTGCAAACTTTATCAATCATTATTTCACTCACAGCTGAGATGCTGATTCCCCTCTGTCAGTGATCCCCCTCACTGTGATTCTCTGGCCTAGTCTCTCACACAGTCTGGGGGTGGGGTGGTCATCATTTCCTGCTGCTCTTGGCACAGTCTATTTAAAAACTCTGCTTTCTGCATGGAACCAATTTGTTGGCCTAATGGGTTCTGTTTAGCTGTCAGTACTAACTGTGATATTATTGGAAATAAATACTCTGGGCGAACACCCAGTATTAGCATAGTGCTCACAGGGTATGGCGCCCAGACAAAAGGGCTTACAGTCCAGAGGAATTTCTAAATAAAGGTTCTAACTTCTGTCTGTCTATATTTATCTACCCTAATGCGGTCTCCTGATCTATCTAACCTCACCCTCATCTATCACCTATCCCACTCAGTCAGTCAGTTCCCTTTCTTTCCTCTTTCAGTGCATGCCCCTTCAATTTCTTTCTCTCTGTTTATTTCTATCACACATCAACTATCTCCACACACTCTCTCTATCTCCGTTTGTGCTGTTGGAGAGCTTGTGATACCTCGATGGGCTGAATGGCCTCCATCTGTGCTCTAATAAATCTGAGGTTCTCTGACCCACAATAAATACTTTGGATGCCTTGACAGACATGCTGGTCTGGTGACACGTACAGTGCACAGTCAGCCATTCTTCCTTCCTGTTCGTTTCTGATGTGCAGCTGCCTTGAAATGTCTGTTCAAACGAAACAGATTGAATGAAATTCAAGCAGTCGAGAGGACGTTCATGAGTGTGTATTTCAATCAGGATTTAATGAAGGATGCGATTCCAGAATAACATAAGCAATGAATGAATTTCAGGGCAACATAAGAAATGGCAGTTGAGTACAACATGTGGTTCCAAGTAGGCCTCATGGTATTACCGACAGATTATCAATGCAGAAAATCCTGTTATTTGGACCCAGGTTCGAATCCCGCCACTGCAGATGGTGGAAATTCAATTCAATAATTTTACAATATCCCTGGAATTAAGAATCTACCCATGCGAATAAAGTCATTGCTGATTTTCAGAAAAATCCGTCTGGATCACTAATATCCTTTAATGAAAGAATCTTCCATCCACACCTGGTCTGGCTGACATGCAACTCCAGACCCAAAGCAATGTCATTGACTTGCAATCACCCCCTGAAATGGTCTAGTGAGTCCTTTAGTTGTACCAATCGTTACAAAGTTTCAAAGAAATGAAACTGGCTGGACCAACTGGCATCAAACTGCACTGGAAAAGTCAACATTAGAAACATCACTGTAGAACCTCCAAAGTTTTCCTTACTATCATCTAAGGGGTAGTGCCAACAATGGGACAATTGCCTTACAGACTAGTCAAGCAACAGCCCGGCATAGTCATACTCATGGAATCATACCTTACAAAAATAACCCAGCCACCACCATCACCATCCCTGGATATGTCCTGCCCCAAATGCAGGACCAATCCAGCAGTGGGGGCAGCTCAGTGAGATAGAGTCAGTAGATAGTTGCTCTGGGAGGCCCCAAAAGTGACTCCAGACCTAATGAAGTCCCATGCTTCAGATTAAATATGGACAAAGAATTCTCTTACTGTTTTCCACGTAACGTCGTTCCTCGTCTGAATCAGTAATCTTCTATGTTTAACAACAGTTGGAAAAAGAACTGACTGTGGTAAGGGCACAAAGTGTACTCTGGCTTGGAGATTTCAAAGTCGACCACCAAGAATGGTTTGCCAGCAGTACTACAGATCACGCTGGTCGGATCCTAAAGGACATGGCTACTAGATTGGGTCTGCAGCAGGTGGTGAGGGAAAGAACAGGACGAACAAAAATCATACATTACCTCATCCTTACCAATCTACGAACCGCAGATGTATCTGTCCATGGCAGTATCGGTAAAAGTCTCACGGTCACATTCAGAATAAACTCTATTATGTTGTGTGGCACTATCACCATGCTAAATGGCACAGACTTCGAAGAGATCCAACAACTCAAGACTGAGCGTCCATCAGACACTGTGGACCAAAAATAGCAGCAGAAATATACTCCAGCACAATCTGTAACGTCACTGCCCAGCATGTCTCCCACTCAACCATTACCATCAAGGCAGAGGATTAACCCTGGTTCAATGGAGAATGCAGGAGGGCATGCCAGGTGCAGAACCAGGAATATACAAAGATAACATGTTAATCTGCTGAAGCTTCCAAACAGAAATACTTGCATGCTTGATAGCATAAACAGCAAGGGACAGGCAGAGCTTAGTGATCACAGAAACAATGCATCAGATTTAAGTTCTGCAGTTCTCCTAATCCGATCATGGATGGTGGTGGACGATCAAACAACTCACTGGAGTAGGAGTCTCCTCCAATATCCCCATCCTCAGTGATGGAAGAGCCCAGCACATCCGTGCAAAATTGAAGGTACTGAGTACTGCAAAGGCTATAACCCCTGATAACATGCCGGCAATAGTCCTGAAGACTTGTACTGCAGAACCTCTCGCTTCCCTTGACAAGATGTTCCAGTGCAGTTGCAAACCGACAATGGGAAAAAAAACTGCGCAAGTATGTTCTGTACATAAAACGCAGGACAAATTCACCCCTGCCAAATACCGCCTCATCAGTGTACTCTCCATCATCAGTAAAGTGGTGGAAGTTGTCATCAATAGTGTTATCAAGCAACACCTGCTCAGCAATAACCTGCTCAGTGACGCCCAGTTTGGGGTTTGCCAGGATCCCTCAGCTCCAGACCTAATCACAGCCTTTGTTCAAACATAGAAAAAGGAACTGAAATCCAGCCCGTGACATCAAGTCTGCATTCTTACAAATGTGGCATCAAGGAACACCAGCAAAAAGGGCATCATGGAGTCATTGTTGGAGTCATGCCTGACAGATAGGAAAACTGTCATTGTTGTTGGAGGTCAGTCATCTCAGTTCCAGAACATCTCTGCAGTAGTCCCTCTGGATCATGTGGATGTAGGTTTGCTCCATGAACTGGAATGTTCATTTACAGATGTTTAATCACCATACTACGTAACGTCTTCAGTGGCCCTCAGAATGAATCCTAGGTCCAAACATCTTCAGTGGCTTCATCAATGACCTTCTCTCTATCATAAGGTCAGAATGTGGATATTCGATGATGACTGCACAATGTTCAGCACCATTCGCAAATGCTCAGATACTGAAGCAGTCCTTGCCTAAAGGCAACAAGATCTGGACAATCTACAGACTTGGGCTGCCAAGTGGTAAGTAACATTCGCATCACACAAATGCCAGACAATGGCCATCACCAGTAAGAAACAATATAAAAACTTGGCATTCAGCAACATATTTGTCACTAAATTCCCCACCCCACCCGCTATCAATACACTTGGGGTTACCATTGACAAGAAATTCAACTGGCCTCGCCACACAAATATAGGAACTGATCAGAGGATAGGAATACTCCATGAGTAACTCACCTCCTGTCTTCCCAAAGCATGTCACCCATCTAAAAGGCACAAGTCAGGACTGAGGTGGAATGATCCCCAGTTGCCTGAATGAGTGCAGCCACAACGACAGTAAAGAAGCTTGACACCATCCAGGACAAAGCAGCCCATTTGATTGGCACCACATCCACAAGCATTCACTCCCTTCACCTCCAACTCTCAGGGCAGCAGTGTGTGTACTATCTACAAGATGCACTGCAGAAATTATCCAAAGATCCTCAGACAGCATCTACCAATCCTACGAGCACTTCCATCTAGAATGATAAGGATGGCAGGCTTTTGCGAACGTCACCACCTTCAAATTCCCCTCCAAACCAGTCCACATCCTGATTTGGAAATATGTTACCATTCTTTCACTGTTGCTGAGTTAAAACCCTGGAATTCCCTCCCTCAAAGCATTGTGGGTCAACGCACAGCAGGTGGACTACAGCAGTACATGAAGGCAGCTCAACGCCATCTTGGCAAAGGGGCAACTAGGGACGGATAAGAAATGATGAGCCCTTCCAGCGATTCCCGTATCCAAAACAAAAGTTTGAGAAGTTCCAAGTTGAGCACCTCGATGGGTCAGGTTATCTGATTTGAACATGAACAGGAAAGCAGTGTTTCAGATGATGAACATTTTAGACCTTTCTGTTATTAGAAAAGTGTTCAGTTTTCCATGACGTATTGTTGCTGAGCGCTGTGATAAATTGCACCTGTTTGTTTAAATTCAACAATGTTAGCGTAGCAGGATCGATCCTTCAAAAATACCAGACTGAAAATGACAAACATCGTAGAGACAATGTATTCCCGCCAAATGAGACTCACTGATAGCAGCTTATATTCAACATATTACTGCGCTACTGCCTGACACTGAATCCTGCTCCATATTCCAGGGGTTACCGTTGAGCAGAAGGTGAAGTCAAATCAACGTACAGATACAAGGGTTACAAGAGCAGGTCTGAGACTTACAATTCTCCACTGAATAATAGATTGTATGACCATAAGGGCATGAGATATAACAATAAATTTAGGCCATTCAGCCTATCTCTTCACTTTGAAACTGTGCCATTTTGTCTTAGTCTCTAAGACTAGTGGAAATATCTTCTATACTCTAACTGTATCAATCGTTGCAGTAATCGGTCAGTTTCAATCAGATGCACCCCCCAGTTCTTCTAAATTCCATTGAGTACAAACATAGAGCTCTCAACTGCCGCTCGAATGACAAGCCATCATTCCCAGGATAGATCATGTCCAATACCCGTAGATCCTTCCCCAAAACAGATCACAATAATCCAAATGATTTCTCACCACAGCCCATTGCATTCTCAACAGTACGTCTCCGTTTTTGTATTGTCATTCTCTTGAAATGAATGTTAGCATTGCATTTGCTTTCCTAACTGTCAACTGAACCTGCACATCAACCATGAGAGAGGACGAGTAGTCCAAACTCCTTTTGTGCTTCACATTGCATGAACATAGTGTCTGCCTGTATTCCGCCTACTGAAGTGCATAATCTCACATGTTCCTATAATGTGTTCCATCAGCCATGTGTTTTTCCAGTGTATTAAACTGTCCAAGTCTTTCTGCAGCCTCTCCACTTCCACAATATCACCTGCCCATCCAATCATCATTGTATCATCTGCAAACCTAGTAAAACTGCCATCAGGTCAGATGGTTTGAATAAATGGCACTTCCTGACCACCCGAGGACTGTCCACCATTGCAAAACGCACAAGATGCTTGACTCCATTCAGTTTTAAGCAGTGACTTGATTGGAATTACAACTGCAAAATCTTCACTCAATGCACCTCTGGCACCTTGCACACCATTTTATTATGAACTTACCCCATTATGGTGACACAGAACTTGATGGCGCACGATCCCAGTCTATTAATGTCAATCTGTCTCAATGCTGACTGTGTGGTGCTCACACCGACCAATGTCATTGTGTGTTGAAGACAACAGAGGGAGGTGTGCGGAGGGGATGTGGATCATAAATGACCGTGTGACTGTCACTGAGGGTTGAGGGCGAAAGCCCCAGATGTACCTGAGTCTGTTGTCACCGCTGCAGGCGTGGTAAGTCTTTCAGTGAGTCAAAGCAAAGAAAGTGATGGGCATGGAGAGCTTTCCAGGCTGAGCACTCAGATCCTATTTGTACCAACTAGCAGAGGTATTCATATACAACTTCAGCCTCCCCCTCCTGATTCAAGAAGACCATCATCATCCTCGTAAGTGAGAAAGCACATGGAACGTGCCCTTAAGGACTACCAGGAGAAAGTGGGGACCGCAGATGCTGGAGAATAGAGCTGAAAATGTGTTGCTGGAAAAGCGCAGCAGGTCAGGCAGCATCCAAGGAACAGGAGAATCGAGGTTTCGGGCATGAGCCCTTCTTCAGCAATCCTGAAGAATGGCTCATGCCCGAAACGCCGGTTCTCCTGCTACTTGGATGCTGCCTGACCTGCTGCGCTTTTCCAGCAACAGATTTTCAGCTCTCATAGACTACCACCCAGTGGCTCTGACCTCAATAATCATGAAGTGCTGTGAGAGGCTGGTTATGGCCGATACCAACTCCAGTCTCCCAGCCTGCCCTGCTGCCCTATAATATTGGCTGACTGATATAACAGGTTCACAACAGATGCTATATCCGAGCCCTGCACTCATCCCTGGAACATCTGGACAACAAGGACACCTAGACCAGATTCCTGCTCATTGACTAAAGCTCCACCATCAAAATCATTATCTCTTTCAGAATAATCACAAAACTCCGCGACCTTGATCTCGGTTCAACGCTCTGCAACGGGATCCTCAGGTTTCTGACACACAGACCGCAATCGTGAAGATCGGTAAAACCACCTCCTTCACAATAACATTCAACACTCAAGCTGCTGAAGGATGTATTCTCAACACCTTACTGTACTCCCTGTACATCCACAGATGTGCCCTCAGCCCTCCACTGTCCTTCATGCACACCCACGGCTGTGCCCTTAGCCCTCCACTGTCCTCCCTGTTCACCCACGGCTGTGTCCTCAGCCCCTTAGCGTACTTCCTGTACACCCACGGCTGTGGCCTCAGCCCCTACTGTACTCTCTGTACACCCACGATTGTTTCCATAGCCCCCTACTGTTTGCCCTACTCCCACGGCGGTGTCCTCAGCCCCCTCACTGTCCTCCATGTATACCCACGACGACGTTCTCAGCCCCCTCCTATACTCCATGTACACCCACGGCGACGTTCTCGGCCCCCACACTATACTCCATGTACACCCACGGCTGTGTCCTCAGCTCCCGACCTTCTCCGGCAGAGTTTCCAAATTCCAAACAACACCAGCTACAAGTTCGCTGATGACATCACTATAGCAGTACAGATATGAAACAAAAACGTGTCAGAATGTAGAAAGGTGATAGAGAGTTTGGTGGCACTGTGTATTGATAATGACATCTCTCTATAATCCGGCAAACGTAAAGGACTGATCATTGACTTTAGAAGAAAGGAGGAGAACACACCTCAACTACATCGACCATTTGACGGAGTGCACAGCATCAAGTCCTTCGGAGTGATGATAACTGACAAACTGTCCTGAACTTTTCACAAAAGTCCAATGGTCGGGAAGGTTCAACAATGCCTCTCCTTCCTAGGGTGGTTCAGGAAATTCAGCATGTGCTACATATACAAATGCACCATTGAGAGCGTACTGTCCCGGTGCGTAGCAGCCTGGTATGGCAACTGCTCTACTCAGGACAATGAGAAACTACAGAAGTTGGGTGCACAGCTCTGACCACACGGACTCTAAAATCCCAGCCAATGATTCCATTTACATGGCTTGTTGCCGCAGGAAGGCTGCCAAAATCTACCCCAGATTACTGAGGGAAGGGAGAGAGGAAATACCTGGAGCATTAACACATGTCTTTGTAGCTTCCTTGTACATGGCTAAGGTCCTGGAATACTGGACAATTGTTAATCCCCTTGTTTAAGAAAGGTAGTAGGGATAATCCAGTCTATTATAGACCGGTGAGACTGATGTCATGGATAGGGATCCTGCTAAAGAAGATACTTAGGGTTAGGATCTATTTTCATTTGAATGAAAATAGTCTTATCAGTGATAGGCAACATGTTGGCAGAGAAGGTCATGTCTTACCAACTCAATAGAATTTTTTGAGGAGGTGACAAAGTTGTTTTATGGGGGAGAGACTGTAGATGTCATGTGCATGGACGTCAGGAAGGCGTTTGTTATATTTCACCATGGTCGGGTTATGGCAAAAGTGAAGTCACATGGTGCGTTAGCTACGTGGAGAAAGAACAGGCTGGGCAACAGAAGACAGAGAATAGTCGGGGAAGGGAGTTTCTCAAAATGGAGAACTGTGACCAGTGGTTCCATTAAAGATGTCTCCAGAAAGGTACATGAATGGGCAGGGAACAAAGGGATACACGATCCTTAGAAAATAGGCGACAGGTTTAGATGGAGTATTTGGATCGGCACAGGCATGGAACACCGAATGGCCTGGAATGTTCTTTGTTCAAATATTATCAAAGACCCATCAGACCCCAGTAATGGTCTCCTCCAACCTCTTCTATCAGGCTAAAATGTACAGAAGCTTGAAAACACAGAGCAGCTGTTTCAGGAACAGCTTCTTCCTGACTGTTATTAGACAGATGATGATGTTGATCTTGTTCATGTTGATCTCGCCTCGCGCACACCATGTGCAGCATAACCTGCATGCCTCTCAGACATGTTTTACAGCCATTGTTCTCTATATCCTTGCTTACTATGATTTGCCTGTACATCTTGGTACTGGTCAAATTACATCCTCACCAGCCTCCCCAAGCTCCCTCCATTGCCCACTCCGAGCTCTCTCCGGTCCTCACCCCCAGCACCTCCCATTCCCCATCCCCAGCTCACTGTTACCCCATTCCCAGCTCCCTGTGTGCATGGTATCTCACTATTTCTCTCACAGTCTGTTTCCCTGTGTTTTCCTTTTCTCTGTCTTCTGTTTCATTCCATGAACTTACTGTCTCCGCTTTTCCCTGTCCATGTGATTGTTTGTTTCTTGTTTTGTTTCTTTTCTCTGCTTTACTGACTGCCCTTCTGTTTCCCTCACTGTGCGCTCTCTCTCTCTCCTTATACGTGTCTGTCTCTTTCTCCCTTGTTGTGATGGTGATGGCTTCTCTATTCTTTTGAAACATGTGATGGCTCTTTGGTTGGATGTTGGCAATACACTAAACTCAATTGTGTTTTGGTATCTTGGACATAATTCAAATTTATTGGTTATATTTCAATTGTTGTCAAAACAGCAACCAGAACTTGGATATCCATTTAACGGTCAATTGGTATATCTAAATATTTTGGAACTGCCTTCTCTCAGTGCTCTGCTTACTGGCAACTTAAAGCATTTCATTCACGTGCATAATAGTGTGACGGTAACTGCTCTTACCAGGGCCATAAGAAACGATAGACTGTTGTGAGCACAGCCCAGACTATCATGGAATACAACCTTCCGTCCATTTATACTTCTCATTGTCAGCGAAAGGCTGGCAACATCAAATATCTCCCAAAAACTGTAATGGTGTCCTACAACCTCTTCCAAAAGGGAGGAGATACAGAGGCTTGAAAACTTGAAAACATGCTCAGGAACACCTTCTCCCCTACCGTAATGTGATGGCAGATTCAACGTTTCAAATCATCATTGTGCTTTAAACATGGTCTTATATATATACAGTTTTTCCTCGATATCGGAAAGTAGAGTGTTCCTACAAATCCTTTCATAAGCTGATATGGTGTGAAGCGAAGCAGCATTTATTTATGTGGGAAAAATTCAGCTTTCATGGTAAAACTGAAGATCCTCTTCGGATTTCTTTTGATTAGCGAAAACAGGTCCGAATGGAGGTTTTTCGCAAAGTGAATGGCCAAAAGCGAATTTTTGGAAAGTGGGGAATGCCTGTACCGACATGGGCATGATATTCAGGAAAATGGGAAAAGGTAAAAAATATATGAGGTGATTCTCACATTTTATTTCCATCCCAGCTGATCATCATTCCCATTGTTTGCTCTTTTCCGTCTATCTCTCTCTTTATCTATCGATTCAATTCACTCCTCCTCCCCTTCAAAGCAGACTTCCCTATCACCAGCATTATTCACACTATTTTCCAACTGTTTTCAGTTCAGAAAAGATCCCCAGGACTTCCAGTTCTTTTATTTGCATTTTTATGCAATTTCAGATCTCCAGCATCTTTCTTTATTTGGTTTAACCTTCAAATTTGTTATTCCATGGGAAGTCGGCATCTCTGTTCAGGGCAGCATTTGTTAATCATCACTAATTGCCCTGACTGTGAGGCCATTACACAAACTAATATAAAATCAAGCAATTTGGTATGGGTCTGAAGTCACACTTAACCCAGACTGGGTAGTAACATTAGATTTCTTTACCGAAGGTCATCAGTGAAAAAGGAAAAGTTTTAGACAAAATGTGGGCTTTGTCGTTGTTTTTCGTGAAATTCACTTTTATTCCAATTCTTATCATTTTTATTTAAGTTCTGCCATTAGCTGTGGTAGGACTTGAAACAAATCACTTGAAACAATGTCTTTTGTTGAATAAACTTTGCTCCTGAATTAAATTCCTACTCTGATACATTGTCCTAATCATGAAGTAATGTCCGCGACAAGAACAATTTTGTGATTGAAATACTTGTAACTGGAAAAGTGGCCAGAAGAGAGCTTGAAACATAAAGTCTGAATTTTACCAACGTGCAGACAATGTTTTGTTCAGCCACAGCACTGACGCAGAGATGGAGATTGGGGATATTATGAGCTGGTAGTGGACAGGGTTCATGACAGAGAGAACATGAGACATAAATCAGTTCATGGCAAATAGGAATCTCGAGGTTGTGCACAGTTTTGTTCTCAGATGTTTGTAAGGGAGTGATCTGCAATTCATGGATAACGAATGGAGACTGTAATTGAAACTGAAGACAACAATTTCTTTCTTTGACAAATATAGCTCGCAGAAATTGAAATGAAGTTCACAATTGTTTATGGGGTTAATGAATGGACAGAGGTAGAGAACACCAGCAATAGTGAGAATAGGTTAGTAACACACCCTCCACCCCGCCCAAAATAATAACCAGCACCGCTAATATCCGATATGGTAGAAATCCCTAAGAGAGGGAAATGTTGAAAAGACCCAAGGAAAGCCTCTTCTCTATTGGTGTAACTATCCAGTCCATTATTCTCAGATTCTGATCTGTCCTCTCCACGTCTGTGCAGCTGCTGATCTTCGTTACTGCTGGAGCTGATGCATCTGCTCCTACAGTGGAATAGCTCACTGAGCGAAGCCCGTCACCAATAGGAAAGGGAAACCCTGCAGTGACACAGTTACAAATGCATGGACACTGACTTCAATCACAGTCACTGAGCAAACAGTTCGAGCTTTCAATACAGCACATTCAGTTCACAATATAACTCAACTGGCCTGGATGCTGACATCGCTGGTTATTGGTCACATCTCCCATTAACAATTCCTCTTGTGAAGTCAGTTTTGAGGGAGAATGATGGTTGTTTTCTTATCGCAGGCTACATGACTCTGCTCTGTTGTACGTTTGCAATGCTGTAACCATCTTTCCCCGAATCTCTGCGCCTCCAAAAAAAAGAAAAACAATCATGATGTTGTGACTGTGCTGATCTCTCTTCCACGGGAACAAACGCCCGCCAACAGACTGTCACTGGGAACAGTCTCCCTGAACATAGACAGGAAGTTTGAACTTATCTGAATGTTCCTCTCACTGCTGTAATACGGAAATGTTGGATCTTCCATACAGAATATGGTTCCGTAACTTATTTATACAAATTGACAAGCAGCTTAATGCAGTTTTATTTGCTGTGAAGCAATAATTTTCACGCTTTTTCCCCCACAGTCCAAACCAAAAGTGATAAGTACAATGAACTTATTCATTAAGGCTTATGAATTAATGAGTCAGGTTCGAATGAATACAACATTGGCTGGGAGATAGGGCGGAATGCGGTCAGTGGCTGTCGAGACAGCATGGGGAGTACAATGACATTCCCCAGTCATCATCCCTCTTTCTGACAGATAGAATCAAATATAATGCACAAGGAACAAGCCAACGTTTGGTAGATGCAATACTGAATGACAATGTGAGCTGAACAGAATAGTTTTAATTGTGATAAAGTGAAATAAATTTTATATGCACACAATTTAATCATTTGGAATACAGATTGCTTAGGGTCACAGCACCTTAAAAATTAACTTTGATTTCTCTTCACAGATTCCACCAGACCTGCTGGGCTTTCCCTCCAACGTCTGTTTTTGTTTGAGCTTGATCATATCTGGCAGGAAACTTACAATTAAAAACAGATACTAATAACAAAATGTGAATGGTTATGGGGAGAATACAGGAGAACAATATTAGAGATATTGTTCTTCCAAGCTGGAAGAGACAATATGCTGAGTTTTCACCACCTTTGCTGTAATAATTCTATGTTACATATTGAAAGCTTTTGGAGAGTGGGGAGATAAACTTGGTCAAAGGAGGACACAGAATGTTCCATCAGCAATAATCTATGTCTATTATTTCATGAAGTTCAGCTGCCTCTAAAATGTATTTTAAAAAATATAGATTTCCTGAGATTTACAGGATGTTCGGAAATTTTTAAACTTTGTATTTTAAAGAATATTTCAGGTGTCACAGACAAACCAACTGTAATAGGAACAAGAAAAGACCACATTGTCCAAATATTCCAAGTTCCACATGTAGACCCGTCAAGAAGCATGAAACATCGAGGTAATGGAAACATGAAATGCAAACAGGAAATGCTGGATAAACGAAAAAGATGAGGAAGTATCTGCAGAAAGCAACAGAAATAACGTATGTAATATGATGTGTCACTGCTCTGAAAATTCATATTAGAATCAAAGCTTAATTTCTTGCATCTCTGCTCAGATGTTGCCAGATCTACTGAGTTTCGCTCAAGCTCTTTTGATTTCTTTTTCCTTTCTGAACTGTGAGAAAGTGTCTGATTTGAATGATAACAGCAAAACCACTATCTCAGTTGAATCTCGAGTAATTTGTTATGGATATTAAATGAGAAATTGCAACGTTCTTATGTTTGACAGGGCTCTAAATATTGCACGGTGGGAACTTGTCATGAAAACGTTGAAACAAAAACAGAAGTTGCTGCAAAAGCTCAGCAGGTTTGGCAGCAGCTGTGCAGAGTAATCACAGTTATTGTTTCCGGTCCGGTGACCCTTCCTCAAAACTGAAGATAGCGCTGAAAATGTTGGTTTAGATACAGAAGAGGCTGGATACCTGGTAATGGAGACTGTTAGTAACAAACAATAGAGCGTGAGTATCAGAAGGGTATATGGGTAGGGGACAAGGACATTGGAGAGTTCAGAGAGTAAAATTATTGAACTTGATTTTGAGTCTGCAGGACTGCAGGGACCGCATGGAAAAATGAAAGGTTTGTCTTTCAGTTTCCGCTGAACTTTCCCAGAACATTGCAGCAAGCCTGACACAAAAATATTGGACAGGGAACAGGATGGGGTTTTAAACAGTCACACAGCTGGAAGCTCAGGTTCTTTTGCACAGGTACAACAAGGATATTTTGCGAAGTGTCCTTCAAATCTACCCTTCGTTTCCACAATGCAGAGGCGACCACATTGTGAGCAGCAAATATAGTAGATGAGATTGTGGGAAGTGTCGATAAGGTGCTGCTTCACCTGGAAGGTATGGTTGGACCTTTGGATACTGAGGAAGGGGGGAGTTAAATGGGCAAGTGTTACACCTCGGGCAGGGGAAAGTGAAGTGAAACTTGGGTGGGAGTGAATAAAGAGCAGGCCAATGCGTCTTGGAGGGAATGATCCCTCCAGAAGGCGGACAAAGGAGGGGAGGTGAATATGTGCAGGTGGGGGCATCTCGCTGGAGGGTGGGTGGATGAGGAAATGTTGGATGATGATTCTCTACATGTGAATGCTGGTGGGATTGTAGGTAAGGACAAGGGAAACTCTGTTGTGAGAAGGAAGTGGAAGGGAGAGGCAAGAAGTGCAGGAGATGGGTCAGACTCGGTTGAGTATCCTGTTGACAACAGTGCTGCGGAATTTTGGTTTGAGGAATGAGATGGACATGCTGCGGAATTTGTCATCATCAGAAGCAATGCAGTGGAGATGGATGAACTGGGAGAATGGAATGGATTCTTTTCAGGAAACAGAGTGTGAGGATGTGTACTCCAGGTAGCTGTGAGACTGGTCTATCCTCAAAAGTGGAAGCAGAGATGTCGAGGAAAGGAAGGGAGGAGTCAGAGATAGGCCAGGTGAAAGTGAGAGAGGGGTTCAAATTCAAAGCGAAATCAATGAACTTTTCCAATACTGGACAAGAGAGAGAAGCAGCAGCGATGATAACATATATGTATCTGTTATGGAAAAGAATAAAAGAGCTGGTCCACAAATTCGTGTTCTAAATTGGGACAAGGTGAACAATCATGGAACTAGAAATGAACTAACACGAGTTGATTGGAGTAGTCTGCTTGCAGGTGAAGGAACCTCCGACAAGCCTGTAAATCTGTGATAGCTGGAGTGTAAGGTTTATATGTTCCTGAAACGGTGAAAGGAAAGTTGACAGGAATAGAGAACTCTGATGACAAGAGATATTGAGGCTTTGACCTGGAAAAAAAGGAGGAGGCGTGGCTCAGGACCAGGCAACTGGGATCAAGGGAATCCCTAGAGGTGTACAAGGGATGCAGAAGTTTAATAAAAATGTAATCAGGAAGACAAAAAGGGGCGATGAGATAGCGTTGGTTGAGAAGATCAGGGTGAAGTCAAAGAAGTTCTTTAATAATATTAAAGGAAAAGCATTAACTAGAGAGAGAATAGGATCCCTCAAAGACCAAAGTGGACTTGTATTTGTGGAACCATCAGAGATGAGCGAAGTCCTCAACAAATATTTCTCCTCTGTGTTGACCGTGGAGAAAGACATGAATACTTGTGAATTTGGGGAAGTTAGTGGTGATATCTTGGGGACAATCCATATCACAATAGAGGAGGTATTGGATATACTAGAACGTATGAAGTGGACACATCTCACGTTCCTTACCAGATAGATCTAAGAGCACTGCAAGGGGCAAGAGAAGAATTTGTGGGGGACCTAGCTGATAAGTTTGATTATTATTAACCACACGTGAGATTCTGGAAGACTGCAGGATAAAAATTGTTGTGCCCGTATTCAATAAGGACTGAAAAACAAACTCCTGTAAACTATAGATCTGGAAGCTTAACATCTGTGGTAGGTAAGTTATGTGAGAAGATGCTTAGGTGCAAAATGGGCGGCACGGTTGCACAGAGGTTAGCACTGTTGCCTCACAGCACCAGAGACCCGGGTTTACTTCCCGCCTCAGGCGACTGTCTGTGTGGAGTTTGCACATCCTCCCCGTGTCTGCGTGGGTTTCTGGGTGCTGTGGTCTCCGTCCACAGTCCAAAAATGTGCAGGTTAGGCGAATTGGCCATGCTCAATTGCCCATAGTATTAGGTGAAGGGGTAAAAGTAAGGGAATGGGTCTGGGTGGGTGGCACTTTGACAGGTCAGTGTGAACTTGTTGGGCTGAAGAGCCTGTTTCCACACTGTAAGTAATCTAATCTAATCTAAAATGTATATGCATTTAGAAAACAGGGTTTGAGGAGAAATAGTAAGCATGGCTTTCTGAGTGGAAGTTCATGCCTGATGAATTGGTTAAAGTTCTTTGCTGATATGACCAGCAAGGTTGACTAGGGTGAGCCGGTAGACGTTGAAACGTGTGGTGCTGGAAAAGCATAGCAGGTCAAGCAGCATTGGAGGGGCAGGAGAATCGACGTTTCGTGCATAATCCCACCATAAGAAATATATAAAGAAGGCGATATTCCCGCTTCTCGGATGCCGCCTGACCTGCTGAGCTTTTCCAGTGAAACACCTTTCGACTCTGATCTTCAGCATCTGCCGTGCTCACTTTCTCCTTGGGCAGGATATTTAGCGGCATGGATTCCAGTTACAGCAGAACGGGATGAGGCCTTTCAGCCCCTCGATCATGATATACAGTTTCAGGAGGAGTCCAATCATCCCCTCCAGTCGATAAAGCTAGACGCAGTTTAGATCATGCAACAACAGTATCAGTCTATCCAGTGACATAGGAAATGGAAGAGGCCACAAAGTGATTGGACTGTGGAGAAGACTGGAAAAAAAAAGACTATTTAGCTTCTCAAGCCTGCCCTTCCCTTCAGTAAGGTCAGGTCTGATCTGTTCTCGGGCGCAATTTCTCTTTCATGCCCATTTTCTGTAACCCACAATGCTCAAAATCCAGTAACATCACTCGTGCCCCAAAAAATATTTCAGTGATTTACTGTCTGGGCTAGAGAGGCCCCAACGTCGCTAACCTCTGAGGGAAGGAAACACTCCCCATACATGTCCTTTGGTCTATTGACATGAACAAAAGATATAAGCACAGCATCAGAGTCAATGGCCCTGTCATTATAGCAGGATTTGACTGAGCAAAGTGTCACGGAGATTGAACAAGCTTGAACCTAATGGGAACGAGGTGTATACTCCGCCTAAGACATTAGTTTTTTTTAAGGAAGGAAACCTTCCATCTTCACTTGACCGGGCTTACATTTAACTTGAACAATGTGTTTGACCCTTACCTGCCCTTTGAATTGGCCAGGCAAGCCGCGAAGTTATATCGCTCAGTCGAAAGCCTAATAAAAATGAAACCGGAAGGACCTCGGCACTGACGACTTACAGCCCAAGGACTGCATTGGTCAGGAGGACAGCTCATCAACACTTTCTCAAGGACAATGAAGAAAGGGAATTAATTACCAGCCTAGCATCCATTAATGAGTAAAAGAAGGTGATCACACTCAAGGAAGACAGATAAAGGTTCATAACTCACTTTAAACAGTGACTTTGATGTATACCCTAAATGGGCAGGATTTTCAGTACATGGGAACAGGAGAAAAATAAATAAGGTTAATCTCGTTTATATTTCCATCCCAGCTGATCATCAACAATCCCTTTGTTTGCTTCATTTTTTTTTCTATCTCTCCCTTTCTGTATCCATTCAACTCATTTCTTCTCCCCTTCGTAAGAGACACACTGTCATCAACATCAATCGCACTATTTCCCAGCTGTATTCAGTTCTGATGCCTAGTCAGTGGACTCGAAGGGCCAATTCTGTTTTTTTCTCGACCAGAGGCGACCAAATCTGCCCAGTGTACCTGCCACTTTCACATGTTTTTCTTTCCGAACTGTAGCGTCATTCTTTGTTTTATTTAACCTTTACTGTTGTTATTACTTAGAATCTCTGTATTGCTGACAGGGGCAGCATTTGTTGACCTCACTAAATACCTTTTACTGTGAGGTCATTCCTTAAGTAAGAAAAGATCCACTTACATTGTTATGGACCTGATGGCAGTCTAAAGCCAGACCAGGTGATAATGCTAGATATCTGTACCAACGACATCAGTGAAATAGATAAACACATTGTCAAAGTGCTGGTGGTGCAATGGTTGACATTAGTGAATTTCGCTTTTATTTCCAATTACTGTCATTTGGATTTAAGTTCTGATGTTATTTGTGGGAGGATGCAAAACGGTGTCTTTAGTATAATAATATTTTCCTCTGAATCACCTGCCCAACTATGTTAATACACAGTGTCCCTATCAGGAATTTACTTCAGAGACGCGAACAAGGCTGTGATGCAAATACTTGCAACTGAAAGAGTGCTGAGAAGAGAGCTGGAACCATGAAATCTGAATTTAGCAAGGCATAGAAAATGGTTTATTTAGCAATTGCACTAACGCCAAGATGAGAACAGGGGATATTATGGAGCGTGTAGTGGATAGATTTGGTGATCGAGAGAATGCCAAGATATAAAACATTTCAGGTCAAAATGGGAAATCGTGATTGTCAACAAACTTGTTCTCAGATGTTTGCGAGGGCAGAAGTGCACGCAGGGTGGGGTGTGGGGAGTGGGTGAAGTTCTGAAATTTGTGATAATGAATGTACTTTGCAACTGAAACTGAAGACTATAGTTTCCATGTTTGCAAACTATAGAGAACAGGAATACCAATGAAGTTCAACATAGTTTATGGGATTAATAATTGGATACTTAACAGGAATGCCAACAATAGCGAGGATGGGATAGTATCCCCCCCCCCCCCCCCCCGGCCCAAATACTAAGCAGTACACCGTATATCCGATCGTGGTAATGTTGACCAAAACGTGGAGAGCAAGTAAAGACCCCAGAATAACCTCCTGTCCATTATTGTAACATTCTAATATACTGTTCTCAGATTCTGACACATTATTGGGACATTCGAGTCTAACGTTCTCAGATTCTTATCGCTCCTCTCCCTATCTCTGTAGCTGCTAATCGTGTTAGTTTCGGATGTGATGCATCTGTTTCTACAATGGGGCAAAACATTGAAAGAATAATCTTACTAACAGGAGAAGGAATTCCTGCAGTGAAACAATTAGAATCCATGGAAACTGACAATTACACTCCCTGAACAAACAGTTCTAGTTAACTCATTTCAGTATGGTACGTTCAGTTCTCAAGAAGAACTGGACTGGATTGAGTGTTGGCATCGCTAGCGATTGGTCACATCTCCCATCACCAATTGCTGCAGTGAAGTTAGTTGTGAGGAATAATTATGGATGTTTCTTATCGCAGGTTAGATGATTGTGCTGCGTCGTCCATTTGCAATGCTGAAACTACCTGAATCCCCCCACCCAACAAAACACAATCAAGACATTATTATTTTCCTGACCACTCCTCCACTAGAACAGGACCAACCACTATATTTACCATGGGAATATTTGTCCTGAGAATACAAAGGAAGCATGGATCTGTCTGGACATTCCTCTTGTTGCTGTAATAAGGCAACTTTCTATCTTCAACACACAATGCACTTCAGCAAACTCACAAACACAATAAAACACTTTATTGGCTTCAAAGCAGTAAGGCTTACATTTATTGAATTCAGTTCCAAGCCAAATGTGTCATGTTGTCACAAACCTTTTAGAAGTTTATATTGTCCTTGATTTTTTTTTCAGGGAGGGTCTAAACGACCCAAGATTCCATCACGCTTGAATTTTGAATGGTTCATTGAAGTCCTTATGTTTACGCTTAACAGATAATGCCTCAGGCAGATGTTTTTTTTAACTCTTTGTGCTAAGGGATTTGTTTATTGGGATTGTTGCAAGTAGTTTGGAAGAGCATCACTAAGTCAGAATTGCCTGTCAGGTCTGGAAAGGTTACGTTATTGGAGTATTCTATTTTCGATTTATTGTCTTTCATTCTGTAATTTTTTCAATAAGTTCTGTTTGTTCAAAACTCGGTCAGCTAATTCATTCAGCGAGTATGCACTTTACACGTATCTTCAAAAACCACAGTTACGGTCTGGGGTACCTGCTTAAAAAATGTTCTGACAGGGTCTAGCCTGGTCCATAATAATGCTGTTCATTAAAAATCGAGGATTAATGAGTCAGGGATGGAACGAATATGATATTGGCTGGGAGACAGAAAGGACTGGAGCCAATAGCTGAGCAGACATGAGGCGAGTACTGCATCATCTCCCAGTCACGATTATTCAACCTCCACTCTTTCTCACAAATGGAATGAACTGCAATGCTGAGAGAACAGATGACATTTGGGGTATGTAATTCTGAATGACAATGTGAATAGAAGAGGCAATTTTAAATGTGATTGATGGAGATACATTTTACAGATAGACAGTTTAATCACAGAACATACATGCTGTTAAGATTGTTTATATCTGAACAGGAAAATCAGAATGACAAACAGACACATAACAAAATGAGTGGAGTTGAAGGGAGTTACAGCAGAATAAGAATGGGTATGCTGAGTGACTACCATCTTTGCTGTAATGATTCTGAGAAATGTATTGAATGCATTCGGACCCCGAGAGGACAAGCTTATTAATAAAGGACATTGACGATGCCATCATCAATAATCTATTCTTGCTGTATCTTAAAGTGTAGCTCTCTCTAAAATGTCTTCAAATCAAAATAAATGTGTCGAGATTCGGACATTTTAGTGGATATTGGCAAACAGTTATTTTTGGATCTTAAAGAAGAAACAGAGTCTCGTTTAATATGGGTGTCACCGCCACAAGTCACGGGAACAGGAATGGAGCAAATTGTTCAACTATAACATCTAGACCCATCCAGAAAAGCAACACATTTTAGTTAATGGAAATCAGAACTACAAGCACAAAATGGTGGAGAAGTGCAACAGATGAGGCAGGATCCGGAGAGAGAAACAATGTTAACATATCCAGGCTGATATGAACCTGTTCTGAACAAGTCATAGTGGACTCAAAATAGTTAATTTTGTTTCTCTCTGTTCCAATGCTGCAAGAACTGCTGAGTTTATCTCCAACATTTTCAATTGGCATAATAACAGGCCTCAGAGAGTAATTGTGGGTGGGTGCTTTTCAGACTGAGGCTTGTGAGCAGCATTGTTCCACAGATTCAGAATTCCACAAATTCGGTGTTTTCATTGTTCGATCATTTATGTAAATGATTTGGATGAGAAAATAAAAAGCATGGTTCGTAAGTTTGCGGATGACACAAAACTGGTGGCACAGTGGACAGTGAAGAGTACTTTCTAAGCTTACAAAAGGATCTTGATTAAATGGGTCAATAGGCTGACAAATAGCAGAGAAAGTTCAATCTGGATGATTGCGAGGTGAAGACAATAGTATGTGTTTGCCGCTGTGTGATGCACTGGGAAGGAAATGATTTTATTCCCCATATGCTGAGATACAACACAAAGATGTCTTCCTTAATTCTTAAGAGGCCTTTCCCTCTCCCTGGTTACCCTCTTGCACTTAATGTATTTGCACAATATCTTTAGATTATCCTTAACCTTATCTGCCCTTGCTATCTCATGGCCCCTTTTTACTTTCCTGATTTCTCTCTAAGTAATGTCCAATACTCTTTATATTGTTTAAGAGATTCGATTGATTGAAGTTGTCTACATCTAAATTAAGATTCTCTTTTACTCTTGAGTAGACTATAAAATAACTTTAGTCATCCGTTGTTCCTTAATCTTACAGACTTACCCTTCACTCTAACAAGAACATAATGCCTCTCGGTTCTCATCATCATACTTTTGAATGCCTTCCACTGGTCACACGTTCTCTTCACCTGCTAACAATCTCCTTCAATCACACTTGAAAGGTCCTTCTCTCATGCCATTAAAGTTTATGCTACTCCAATTAAAAAGATAATATTACTGGAAGGCTTCTCGTTTTCCATAACCATTCTGAAACAAATTGAGTTATGATTACAACAGCCATCATATTCCACCACTTTTCCTGCAGACACCTGCCCTGCTATTGCACAAAATAAGGTCTAGTTTTGTTCCTTCTGTAGTAGCAGCAACCACGTATTGATAAAGAAAATTTTCTTGAACACATTTGACAAATTCGTCATCGTCCAAACCTTTAACACAAAGTTAGTAACAGTCATGGTTTGGAAATTTAAAATCCCTCATTATTACAATCTTATTAACTTACATATAGCTGAGATATCCATACATATTTGTTCTTAGTTTCTTCCTTACTATTGGGAGCATACAGTACAATTCCAGCAACGTGTTTTTTTTTTCTTTCTGACTTTTAATTTCTACCAATATATTTGCACCGGACGATTTGTCACAAACAAGCATGTAGCACAATCTCTTTGAAGTGTCCTTTACTTTCTTATCTTTAATTTCTACCCAAATATTTTAAATGGACGAGCTATTAGAAATACCTTCCCTCGTTAGAACAACAATTTATTCCTGAATCAAATTGCCAGCCCTGCACACCCACTGCTCCGCTATTCAATGTCTCCTTTTCTACCCTTTCTATAGCATCTAACACTTGGAAGACTGAATTGCCACTCTTAAAACAAAGAACATGGAACATAGAATAATATAGCACAGAACCAGCCATTCGGCCCTCTACATGGTGCTGACCGTTGAAGCATTTTCAGCTCGACCCCTACTATCCCAAAATCACCCATGTGCTTGTCTAAAGATGGTTTAAATCTCCCTAAAGTGGCTGGGTTGACTACATTAGCAGGTAGAGCATTCCAAGCCCTTGCCTCTTTCTGTGAAACGAATCTGCCTCTGACATCTGCCTTTATTCTATCACCCCTCAATCTGTAGCTCCGCCCCTCGTATTTGCTGACGTCAACATCCTAGGAAAAAGACTTTAACTGTCTATGCTATATAATCCTCTGATCATCTTGCATGTCTCTAACAAATTCCCTCTTAACTTTCTTCTTCTTTCCAATGAGAACAGTCCCAAGTCTCTCAGCCTTTCCTCATAAGACCTTCTCGCCAGACCAGGCAACATCCTGGTCAATCTCTTCAAACATTTTCCAATGCTTCCACATGCTTTTTATAATGGGATGATCAGAATTGTACACGATGTTCCAAGTGTGCCCGCACCAGCGTTTTGTATAGTTGCAGCATGATATTGTGGCTCCAGAACTCAATTCCCCTACAAATCAAACCTAACAAACCGTATGCCTTCTTAATAGCATTATCAACCTAGATAGCAACTTTCAGCGATATATGTACATGGACTCCAAGATCCCTTTGCGCATCCAGACTACAAAGAATCATTCCATTGACCCAGCATTCTGCCTTTCTGTTATTCTTCACAAAGTGCATCACCTCACATTTATCTGCATTGAACTCCATTTGCCACCTCTCAGCCCAATTCTGCTGTTTATCCAAGTCCCCCTGAAACATGTAACATTCTTTCAAACTGTCCACTACTTCAACGACGTTCGTGTTGTCTGCAAATTTGCTAATCCATTCATCTACGCCTGCGTCTAAAACATTTATAAAAATGACAAAGAACAGTGGTCCCAAAACAGATCCTTGTGGGACACCACTAGTAATCGGACTCCAGGCTGAATATGTTCCATCAATCACCATTCGCTGCCTTCTTTCAGAAAGCTAGTTTCAAATCCAAATTGCTAAATCACCCTTAAATCCACGCCTCTGTATTTTCTCCAACAGTCTACCATGTGGAACCTTATCAAAGGCTTTAATGAAGTCCATGTATACCGCGTCAACTGCCCTACTCTCATCTACATGCGTGGTCACCTTCTCATAAAACTCAATGGGATTTGGGAGACACGACCTGACTTTGATGAAACCATGTTGACTATCTGAAATCAAAACGTTGCTTGCTAGATGATTATAAATCTTATCCTTTATAATCCCTTCCAAAAACTTTCCTACAACAGAAGTCGGGCTCACTGGTCTATAATTACTTGGGTCATCTCTACTGCTCTTCTTGAACAAGGGCACAACATTTGCGACCTTCATTCCTCGGGTAGTAAACCTGTAGATAATGACAACTCAAATATCAAAGCCAAATGCTCTGATATTTCCTCCCTAGCTTCCCAGAGAATCCTCGGATAAATCCCGTCTAGTCCAGGGGACTTCTCTACTTGCACTCCTTCTAGAATTGATAACAGCTGTTCGGAACTAACCCCAATCCTGTCTAGTCTAATATTTCGTACCTCATTCTTGCCCTCTACAATATTCACCGTTTCCTGAGTGAAAACCCATTAAAAATGTTCTTTTAGCAACTCTCCAATCTCCACAAGGTCCACAGTCAACTTCCCACTTCTGTCTTTGACTAACCTGATTCGTACACTTGTCATCCGTTTATTCCTCACATATCTCTAGAAACATATAGGGTTCTCCTTTGTTCTATTTGCTAAAGAATACATGTGTCCTCTCTATTCTCTTCTTAACTCTCTCTTTAAATCCTTCCTAGCTGATGTGTAAATCTCCATCCCTTCATCTGAGTCGGGTTGCCTCATTAACACATAAGCTTCTTTCTTCTCCTTAACAAAAGATGCAATTTCTGCAGTAAAACACGGTTCCCTTTCCTTATCACTTCTTCCTTGTACGACAGGGACATACCCATCAAGGACACGCAATAACTGTTCTTGAAACGAGCTCCACATTTCCACTGTCTGCATCCCCTGCATTTTGCTTCCCCATTCTATGCATCATAATTATTGCCTAATCAGATAATAATTGCCCTTAATTCATCGATAGCTCTTGACTTGTGGCATGTACCTATCCCTTTCAATTGCTAAACTGAACATAACTGAATGATAGTCACTCTCTCCAAGGTGTTCAGCTACAACTAAGTCAAACACGTGGCCTGGCTCAGATCAATTCCGGCCTCTCCTCTTATCGGCCCTTCGACATACTGTGTCAGGAAACCCTCCTGTACACATTGGTCAAAAAATGATCCATCCAACGTTCTGGAGTTATAGCAATTCTAGTCAATGTTAAGGAAGTTAAAGTCCCCCATAATGACCACACTGTCCCTTTCACTCCTATCCAGAATATCTTTGCTAATCCTCTCTTCCCTGGAACTCTGCGGAGGCTGTAAAAAAACTGCAGCAGTGTGACCTCTCCTCTCCTGTTCCTAACCTCAGCCCACACTACCTCAGTAGACGAGTCCTCAGCAAAAGTTCTCAAAGCCAGCGTTATACTATCCTTGGCTAACAAGGCCACATATCCTCCTCTTGTACCACCTTGCCGTTTTTTTTTATTGAAAGATCTTGAACACTCAAGTTCCTATAATAGATATGATGTCCCAATCCCATGTTCTGAAACATGCGCTGAGTAGATCAGCCTTCCCTGTAAAACCTATGGCACTTAAGTAAATGTATTTTAGTTCTTCAGAATTACAATATACTCTGAGTCTCTCATCATAATTTTCTAACTGGCATGCTCTCATCATATGCAGAGATTTTTCCATCCATCCTACAATTTACAATGCTCCTTAAAGTACCTCCACTTGCCTTGTCTGTTAATATAAAGTCTGTATTTATGAGGTGGGCAAAGTTCCCTGGTAAGATATCGGGGGCTTTCCCGTTTAGAATAGACCAATCCTTTTGGAACAGACCTTTTCTCTTCCAATCTCCCAAAATCTCAATCCGTCAACAACACAGCAGCTCTTCACGCCATTGATTTTTCTCCTTTAACCTTTATTTCCCTTCCCCACTTGAATTTGTCATTGGAAACAAAGCAGAAATTACTATTTTAAAGTTTCATTTTTAATCCTCTACATCATCTCTTTAATTCACTTCAGAGTGTTTTAAGCTTTTCCATAAAAATATCTTTCTTACCAACATATACCATAATTTCTGACTTCTAAATCACACATTTAACAATATGCTTAAGACTTTCAAAGACGTTCCTCATCCTAGTACCGGGAAACCAATAAACCATCCTAAATTTTCGCTCACTGCCACAGAATCTCCTGTTTATGCCGCTGACAGGAGAGACCCATGTCGCAATAATTATACGAAATCTTCTCAAACGCTGCCTAACATAAGAATTTTCCAACAGTCCAATAACTGATGGCTCCTCCATTTTCCTCAGAGAGAATACGTATTTCAACAGTTCCCAAAACTGGGCATTTGTTTTGTAGTGGAATAACCACTGAAGATTTTTGAACTACTTTCTTACCTGGCCTGATAGTCACCCATCTATCTGATTGATTTTGCTGGATAAAAACGTCCAGCCATCTCATTCTCTAACTTATATCTATGGCCTTTATTATATTATGCCTACAAATAGATTTTATCACGACATTAAAGTAGAAAATGTATCCATATACATGTCAAACAATTCTAAAATAAATAAAATCAACCATTTGGAAAATGGATTCAACAAGCAGATCCCTCTTCAATGAATTTCTTGAAGAAAAATGTCTTCTCCAGAGTTGAACAATCTCCAAAATAAAGCCACATCTTCCTATCTAAAAATAATTTTTGAAATAAAAAAATACTTTTGCATTTAAAACAAAGAAGAAGCCTTTTAAAACATATATAGACTTTTCTAATTTGTTTTTACACACTCCTCACTTAAAAAAAACTCATTAAAACAATGTTCATTTGAAAAAAAAAGTTTCGCTTTTTTTGGCTTGCTTTTGAATGTTAATAAAACAAAATGGAAAATAATCTCATATTCATAAGCTATATGAACTATACTAAATGAAAAAAACATATACAATTATATAGTGTTAGGTAAGGGGTAAATGTATGGGTGGGTTGCGGGTCGGTGTGGACTTGTTGGGCCGAAGGGCCTGTTTCCACACTAAGTAATCTCAAAAAAAAGGGCGGCACGGTGGCACAGTGGTTAGCACTGCTGCCTCACAGCGCCAGGGACCTGGGTTCAATTCCCGCCTCAGGTGACTGACTGTGTGGAGTTTGCACGTTCTCCCCGTGTCTGTGTGGGTTTCCTCGGGTGCTCTGGTTTCCTCCCACAGTCACAAAGATGTGCGGGTCAGGTGAATTGGCCATGCTAAATTGCCCGTAGTGTTAGGTAAGGGGTAAATGTAGGGGTATGGGTGGGTTGCGCTTCGGCGGGTCAGTGTGGACTTGTTGGGCCGAAGGGCCTGTTTCCACACTGTAAGTAATCTAATTAATCTTTAACTATGCTTGCAATGCCAGGAACAGCTGTAAGATCCATACTGTTCTAAGAACACGTATTAAAACTTTTTTTTACAATTTAATGAAGAGTGGGCATCTGCTTTAATAATTTGTTCAAATCCAAGTGGCCTTGGCGATATGATTTGATCTCCTACCGTGTGCATATGCGCAGTATTTAATTGAATCTTTATCCTCATCTCTCTAGCTCTTTCAAGAAATCATATGAGCCTGTGTCCTTCCTGCAGATAAAAAATTCCTTCAGCTCTGACGATTGCAGGCAATGTTACAAAGAACATTATCCAGGTCGACATAAAATACAAATGTAGCAGATGAAGTAGTCCAATATTATACACATGCAGGCATTATGAATAAATCATACAGAGACGACTGGTATAAACGGAGAATTCAGCTCCATGTCCAAAAATAATCTGTGGCTCTTTCATCAAAAGACCGCAATTGCATCACACTGCAACTTCACCAAAATAGGAAGGACAAGACATTGGTATTCTTAATTCTTCTTCGAACAACATCTGAAGAACAGGAGAAATACGACACGTTTTATCTGTGAGCTTATAAATGAGGGTGATGAAAATGTGAGGGATGGATTTTGGGGGGAATAATAAATAATGTTATGGATGACACAAACTTTCGGTGGGTGGTTTATGGTGAGCAGGAAGATGTTAGCTTTCAGGACGGTATAAATGGTTTGTTCAGGCAGCTAGATCAATGGCTGATGAGATTTGACTGATAAATGTGAGGTGATACATTTCAGAAGTAACAAGACGAGAGAGTACTCAAACTATGGTGAAAGATTGGATTTATTTGAAGCAGAGGACGTTGAGAGGGGTTCCTGATTGACGTGGTTAAGAGCATGAGGTTTATGGACAGTTTGAACAGAGAGCGGCTCTCCCACTTACTACAATGCTCAATAAGAAGGAGACACAATTTTGAAGTGAAAGTGATCTCACCATTAATCTGTAAAGTTTAATGGCAGATTTATGTTGAATTTAGATTCCAGCATCACCCGTGGCGGCATTTGAAACCGCGTTGCCAGAACCTTATCTGAATTAGTGTCATTCTTAAATTGTTTGTAATTAGCTAAAGCTCATACCTTTCAGTGAGAAGTTAAATTAGTTAATTATATTTTAATTCATAACAACGCTCAATCTAGTTGATTGTTGAATTGTTTGCTTACTGTGAATATGTAATGGTCTGGAGGCAAACAACTTTTGAAATGTTAGAGTGAGAATGTATTCATTTGAATACTGATGTTGAATATTTAATTGCGATTGTATAAAAATGAGGCAATATTTTCTGTTCAATATAAAATGACATGTAGTTTTCGTTTATTTTTGTATCATAAAGTGTTGTAATGAGTATATATTTTAGTTCCAAACATAGTAGTAACAATGTAGTTGCTCTCAGAGATAATGCACGCATTGTTCTGTGAAATAGTCAGAGTTCACATGGTATTGTTGTCTCCAATTTATAAAACACAGGAGATATTTTATTATTGTTCATACCGGGAAACCCATCAGTTGCAATCACGACCTACATAATTAATAGATTCCAAAGAATCTGAATTTATGCATAGTGCTACTGGAGCTCACAGCTGCCTGTCATAACGAGTGACACACTGACCTATTCCTCAACCTGTCCAGAGACAACCAGGGTGAGGGCAGTTATTCAAACATACTTACACAAAAAAATCATTTGCAGCCCACCCTGGTCAGGAGAAAACCAACCTATAGCCTACCGATGGTCTTAGTGTAGACACACATGCTGTCCACATTAGGTGTCAATGACTGACTAGCAAACAGGTCTTACAAATTCATCTTGAGTCTTAGCCTGTTCCAGGGAGCAGATATATGGCATATCTTGTCAGAACACACCGCACAAGGCACTTGAAAGCATCTGGCTTGCCTCCTAGATTCCAGCTATTTGCACTCTGCAACAGACCCAGGATGAAGAAATTCACAATTTGACTGTCTCCTGTAGCACACTGTGTCTCACAGTGAACATTCTAAAGCCATAAGCAGTATATGTCACCTTCACACTCATCAGTGTCAAAATAAAATTGAACTTCTGTGTAGATGACCAGAGATTAATACAAGTGTCACCCAACCTGCTTTTGAGTGGGTTTCGATCGAGATCAGCCGTGCAGAGTGCATCTGAGGGAACCAGCAGCGAATGCCAAGCCGAGAATCACTTTAATAACTGAGCTGTATGGATTTTGTCTGATGTATGTCACCACACACACATTGTACTGACACTCAGTTGAATGTAACAATGGTCACCATAAGTGCACGCCTCGACCTAACGCCCCTCCCCAGCTTCCTCACCTCACTCCCTCCTCCATTCACCAATTGATGAGAATCCACTACCTGGGAGAAACAGTCTGTGCTTCATCTCAGGTGGTCTACTCCATAATGGCCTGTTCAACCCACTTACTGACTTTCCATTTCAGGGCTACATGTGGTGTTGACTTCCTGAGCCAATATGATTCCCAATATGCTGGGGATCATGGAATGGAAAACATAGGAAGGCACTAACCATTTTCTGTGAGATACTCCACACGATGAGAGGCAGGTTTGATCGACCAGAAGGAGAGTGATTATTGTTAACAAAGGGTCAGCACAAGCCAGTACCCTGCACACTCCAGCAGCATCTCTGGGAACACATGCACTTGTGGAGGGACTTAATCAACGCTGCCCATTACTGTGGTCTGCCCCTCTGCACACTGAGTGGGGAATTAATCACAAAAAAACTCATGGTATGTGGAGCTGATCGCTCAGTTCGTTTGCTGCCTCAGTTTAAAAAAAATGATGATTCAACAAATAATGCTTCTTCCGGTCTGAGGTTACAGTTTTGGTTCGAAGATTGGGAAGCCTAATAACAAACAGTGAATGGTTATAGAACTCCGAAGTACAGACGAGGTACAGACTGTTCCTGGTGTTATACTCCAGGCTGGATGTCCTTTACCTTGGTGCTAGGATTATTACACGTCAGACACTGTGATAAGGGAATAGATTGACACGTGAAATTGTGACTTTTTTGATATCAGAGATGTGGATGAAGGAGGTCAGGATTGGCAACTCTGTATTCTGTAGCATAGGGGCTATAGACAGGAGATGCTGTTGTTTTATTAATTAAGGAATCAATTACTGCTGTAAAGAAGGACATTATCTTGGACGGGCCTTCAACTGAGGCTACTAGGATTGAGATTAGAATAAAAAGATGACAGATAATTGCTAGGATCATATAAAAGATCACCAGTTAGAAGAAAATACATGAGCCAATGTGTAACCAATCGCTGTAATGTATAAAAACAATAAGAGGGTAATTTTATTTATGTTTTTCAATATGCAACATTTATTGGGGCAGACACATGCTTTTAAGAAGGGACAAATATTTTGAAATTTATTGCTGAGACCTTCTTGTATCAGCATGTGGGAGATACAAGTGATGGTTTAGCTCTGGACCCAACCTAATCTAGTCCGACTAGCCAGCACCTGGCCCATATCCCTCCAAACCCTTCCTAATCATATGTACATCCAGAAGCCTTTTAAATGGTGGAATTCTAATTCTGGGTTAAACTGTAGCCGAACAGCGTGGAGTGAGTAGTTGTGTTCATGCTCAAAATGGATTTGATGAGAGTATGGGCCCAATATTTTACAAGGTAAGATCCAATGAAGGAAAACGAGACCGCAGAACGTACATCATCTGCAAATATTCAGAGCTGAATAACAAAGTAAAGAGAAGTTTAAAGCAGCTATAAAGTGAGCAGATCTATGGAATCCCTACAAGAATGTAGAAAATGCAATACTGAAGTTAAGGAAAGATATAGATTCCATGGTTTTACTTGATGAATATCCTGGTTTTCTTTCCCTCACATTATTGTGGGTGTCCCTGCACCAAACAGACTGCGAATGCTCAAATAGGCAGCGCACCGCCACCTTGTCCCGATCAACAGTCTATGTGTAATAAATGATGGGCCAGCAAGCAATGTTTGATACCTATCACTGAATGATATACTAATGTTTAACAGCTTGCAATCTGGGTTTCACTTTCAAAATAAATTTGGTCTATATTCTTGAGTGTCAAGAAATGGATACGTGATTTGATTGAAATGTAAGATTTTGAATTGCAAGGGCTTGATTTGGCAGATGCTGAAAAACTATTTCTGTGGGTCAGGGTGTCTAAGACACAATAACAGAGTCTTGGGATAACGGGCAATTTTTTTGGGTCTGCGAAGGATGTGAAATCATTTCAATCAAAGGGTATAAGAGTGTTTAGTATTCACCATCTTAAAATTTGTGGATGCACTGTGAATGAAAACAGTGAAAAGTTCACAGAGATATGGAGGACCTCAGGGTGAGAGGAGGTTACAGAAATAGGGAGGTATAGGTGCAGGAGAATGTTCCAGATATAGGGAAGCTGTAACAGAACAGAGAGATTGCCTGGTGAGTGATGGGTTATGGGCTGGATGTTAGAGAAGGCTGTATGTGCTGGAAGAGTTTACAACAATAGGGAGGACCGGAAGAGCTTGAACTGTTCATAGCGATAGGGAGACCAGTTAGAAGAAAGTACAGGAGCTAATGTGTAACCAATCACTGAAATTTCGGGGGTGGGTTCCTGTCCTTTGCAGCGACTTACGAGCTGGAGAAATCCTCAGTGACAGGAAGGGGTGAAGATGCTGGAGATCAGTTGGGGTGGAGGAGTGGAAATGTACAGAGTTAGGGAGTGTGTAGTGACTGGAGGTGGTAAAAGAGATAGGGATCGTTATTGGGGCTGGACGAGATTCCAGAGATAGGGAGAGTTGGAGGGAGCTGGAGGATGTGACAGAGATGGGAAATGTGTAGGGTCTAGCTTAGGTTACACAGATTGGTAGGCCGTAGGATTGGTAGGAGCGAACAGAGATAGGCAGGTGTGTTTTGGATAGAGTGACATTTTTGCCTTCAGAGATGTGGTTTATGGAAATCAGAATTGACAACTTAATGTTCTGTAGTGCAGGAACTATAGAGCGGACATGATTTGGCTTTATTAATTAAGGAGTCAATTATGGCAGTAAAGAGGGACGATATTGTGGAAGGGCCTTCAATTGAGGTTTCGTGGATAGAGACTGGAATAAAAAGATGACAGATACATTGAAAGGGTCATATTAAGACACCCAGTTAGAAAAAAGTACAGGAGCTATTGTGTAACCAATCACTGTCGTGGATAAAACAATAAGAGGGTAATTCTATTTATGCTTTTCAATATCCAACATTATTGGGGTAGTCATGTGCTTTAAAGAGGGGACAAATATGTTGAACTTTATTGCTGAGTGCTTCTCATATCAACGTGTGGAAAATGCAAGCAGGGGTAATGCATTGCTGGGCCCTATTGTGGAGAATGAAGCCAATCATATTTTCGAGAAGAATTGGAAGAGAAGGTGAGGACCAACGACCATAACATCATTTATTTTAAGTTCCATAAGGAAAAGGCAAAAAAAAGTCTTCTAAATATAAGGTTTTTGAATTGGGGAGACAGAGTTTGTTCGAGAAAAGGACCTGGCGAAAGTAGTCTGGGCACATTTACTTCTGTGTAACGCTGTCGTTGAATAGCGTGGAGTGGGGAGGAATGCACATGTTCAAAATGGAATTGGTGAGAATATGGGCCCAATATGTTACAATCTAAGATCAACCGTTGGAAAACAATTCCAGAGACACTCCGACGTCTACAAATAATCAGAGCTGAATAACAAAGTAAAGAGTAGTTTCAGTCAGCGATAAAATGATCAGATCAATGGAATCTCTATAAGAATGCAGAAAGTGCAGCGCTGAAGTTAAGTAAGTCAGTAGAAGAGAATAAAGGAGGTGTGATAAAACATTAGCAGGTAAGATCAGCAAGAAGCTCAAGATATTCTATCCACATATCGGGGGAAGACATTAACAAGGGAAAGAACGGGGAATAGGAGGGATCAAGGAGTCAGCCTGTGCACACAGCCCGAAATTACGTATTTCATAACTCCTTGGACGAAGGAGTTCCTGGACTCAGGGAGAGTGACTGTGTGAGCCTTTAACAGATTGAAAGCGACCGGAAGGAAGAACTGGAAGTTTTGACAAAGTAAAGAGTGGACAAATCCCCAGTTCTGTATCTTAACGTGATATGAAAGAAGAGGGAGACAATAACAGGCTCTGAGCTTTATTTATTTATTGTCCTTTTTGAGCAGAGTGGAGGTGCGATGGAAAGGTCAGCATCTAATGTCAGTTCAACAAAGTGCGCTTGAAATAAAGAACAGAAGTAAAGACCCATATCAGTGAGGGAAACAATTCCAAAAGATTTTGAAAATATCTTAAAGGCTGAGAGACATATTTTTACTCAGTCAGTGAATCATAGGTGACGGAGAAAATGCAAGAAAGTGGAGTTGAGGACTATCAGAACAAACATCATTGAACTGAAAGGCAGAACACACTCGGTGAACCGCTGGGTATATTGCTGCTATGCCTTATGGTATCCAGTCTGCTACTATTCCTGCGTTTGTGAAACACAGTTGGAGTGAGACACAGTTCGGAATACAACTGAATTTATAAATGGTACATGAACAGCCAAAAATTAGTAAGAAACAGGAATCTAATCAGTTTTCTGTAACTTCCAATGAAATTAATTTTCATTCCAAACACTGGGGAACACAGGCTAAGTTTCTCATGGACCTCTTTGATAACATTGCCCTTGGTAGAAACCTATTGAACCTTCCCTTTCCTCTCTCTCTATGGCAGTTAAATATTCACTGAGAGAAAGAACCAAAACTGCACAGAGTCCTCCAGGTACAGTCCAATCCAATTGAGGCAAGACGTCTCTCCTCTTATGCTTACATCCTCTGAGAATAAAGGTTCTCATTCCACTGTCTTTCCAAATAGCTTACTGCACCTGTAAGTTAGGCATCAGCAGTTTATAGACAAGGACACTTTGGGTTTTATTTACATCTGTACTTTTCAACATTTTAAAATTTATGAATTATAGCATCCATCGATTTCTCCAATCACGTCTCTGCATAATATACCATTTGAAATGACCCTGCCCATGTGGAGGCCAGTTACATTTTCATAAATATTTACATCTCCTCAGAGCACCCATTCCCACACAAGAATTATCTGTTAAAAGTTTGGGAGAAGATTTGCAGTTCGGGTGCTCGTTGTTGTGGTTCTGTTTGTCGAGCTGGGAGTTTTTTTTTTGCAAATGTTTCGTCCCCTTTCCAGGTGACATCCTCAGTGCTTGGGAGCCTCCTGTGAAGCGCTTCTGTGATGTTTCCCCTGGCATTTATAGTGGCTTGTCTCTGCTGCTTCCGGTTGTCATTTGCTGTCTGCTGCAGTGGCCGGTATATTGGGACCAGGTCGATGTGTTTGTAATTAGAACACATCTATCAACAAACACAACGACCTGGACCCAATATACCGGAAGCGGAAGCGGCAGCGACAAGCCACTATAAATGCCGGAGGAAACATCACAGAAGCGCTTCATAGGAGGCTCCCAAGCACTGCGGATGTCACCTAGAAAGGGGACGAAACGTTTGCAACAAATACTCCCAGCACGGCGAACAGAACCACAACAATTATCTGTTAAAGTATTCACTCTGTTTCCTGTGTTTTCGTGAATAATGAATCCATACGAGGACATCTATAATTATAGTATTGCTGGAGTGAAGGAGGCCCATAGTGTTGTCACTGGCCCTTGAAGTGAAGGGCCACCCAAACCAATTTCCCATTTTTACTATGCAAACGCCTTGACATATTCCAAAGGCAATCTACATCTTTTATTTCTTACTTTGAAAAGCTGAATTATTGAATTCTGTTGAGAACAAAATATTCTCAACAGAAGCAAAGGCAACTAGTGAAGGACAATACCCCGTCATTAAAATTGTCCCTCAAAGGCCTTCTGTAGGCAACACTAAGTTGATATGTTTCGGGTTATCCAGTCAACATCCATCTTGTTCTCTGTTTTGGTTGGTATTGATTCTTTCTTTGTTTACACGTGAATACCTAGAGTAGAAACCTTTTTAGCAAAGGAAAGGTCGTGACAGATTTGGCCAAAGGCAGGAAAACGAAGTCATGTAACAAATCAGTTAGAATCGCCTTAAATTGTGGATCAGGTGCAAGGAGTTCAACAACCTCATCCTGCTCTGATCGTATTGTGGTCCACATTGCAATGGCATGGCGATCATGCATCTAATTACAAACTCATCTCAGCAGATAATTGTTCAATTAAGTTGCATGGAGTCATTGATTGTAACAAATTGAAGTCGTATTGACAAAAAAAAAAGCTTAGATCATATCGAGAACAGCTATGCTGACATCTATAAGGAAGGGTACAGATTAGATTCATTGCCACGACATCCACAGCATTCACTACCTCCACTATCAACCCTCAATGGAGACAGTGTGTTCCAGCTACAAGATACATTGCAGACATTTACCAAAGTCCATTCGATAGCACCTTCCAAAGCCTTGATCATCTGAAGTAGCAAGGGCAACACTAACCCTGCAAGTTACACATAAATTCAATGGCCATTCTGACTGGGAAATATATCTCAGTCTCGCGGGTGTCACTTGATGAATATCCTGCCTTTCATTCCCTACCATTATTGTGGGTGACCCTGCACCAACGTGACTGCAACAGTTTAAATGGGCAATGCACGGCCACCATGTCCAGAACAACAGTGTATGGGCAACAAATGATGGACCAGCCAGTAATTTCTGATACCAGCAATGAATAATACAATAATGTTTTATTGTTTGCCAATGAGTTTCCCTTGCTGTGTTTCTGAATAGATTTAGTCGATATTCTTGAATCATAGGAAATGGAGAAGTGATTTGTTTGATGTGCAAAAGTTTCTGAGCGGAAAGAACATGATAAGGCAGATGCTGAGAAATTATTTCTGTGGGTCTGGGAATCCAAAACATGGATGACAAGATCTCAGGATAAGGGGCAACTTATCTGCGACTAAGATGATGTGAAAACATATCATTCAAAGGGTCTCAGCGTATTCAGTATTTGTCATTCCAAAGATTGTGGATGCACTGTCAATGAATTCAGTGAAAACTTCTCAGAGATATGGAGGAGCTTCGGGTGAGATGATGTTACAATGATATGGAGGTATAGGTTCAGGAGGGTGTTACAGATGCGGGGAAGCTGCAATAGAACATGGAGATTACCGAGATATGGACGGGTGTAGGGGCTGAAAGGCAGGAAGGAATGGAGGATCTTATGGAGTTTATAGTAAGAGGGTTGTATGGAATTGCTAGATCGGGTTCCAGAGATATGCAAGGATATTCGTGATGAAGGAAGCCACAGTGATAAGAAGGACTAACGATACTGCAGGAGAACACAGAGATCTGTAGGGATGGCGTACTGGTCGATGTATGTGTTGTTGGAGATTATGCAGATAAGAATAGTTTTAGGTGTTGGAGGATGTAAGCGATTTAGGGAGGCGTGGAGAGGCTGAAGGATGTGACAGAAGTCAGGAAGACCATGGATAATGGATGAAGTTAACAGAGGTAGGGATAGCTAGAGCAGCTGGAGGAGTGTACATAGATAGAGGAGGATGAAGTGGGTGGAGGAGGTACAGAGATGAAGAGGGCTGTAGTGTCTGGGTGTGGTTACCCAAATGGGGAAGATGTTTATCGAACATAGTACAATACAGCGCAGAACATGCCCTTTTGCCCTCAATGTTGCAATGACCTGTGAACTAATCTAAGACAAACTCCCTACACTGTCCCATCATCTTCCAGGTGCTTACCCAAGGATTGTTCAAATCCCCTTAAACTCGCTGAGTTAAGTACAGTGGCAGGCAAGGCATTCTATGCTCTTACCACTCCCTGAGTAAAGAACCTGTCTCTGACATCAGTCTTAAACCTGTCACCCCTCAATTTTCAGCTATGCCCCTTCGTACAAGCTGATGTCATCATCTGAGGAAAAAGGCTTTAACTGTCTACCCTATCTCATCTTTTGATCATCTTATATGTCTCTATAAACTCCTCTCTTAGCCTTCTTCTCTCCAATGGGAATAGACCCACGTTTCTCAGCCTTTCCTCATAAGACCTTCCCTCCAGACCAGACAACATCCTGGTAAATCTCCACTGCACCTTTTCCAATGCTTCCACATCCTTTTTGTAATGGGGCAACCAGAACTGCACACAATATTCCAAGTGCGGCCGCACTAGCATTTTGCATAGTTGCAGCATGACATTACGGCTCCAGAACTCAATACATCTATCAATAAAACCAGTTGACTTCTTAACAGCATTTCAAACTGGGTAGCAACATTCAGGAATCTATGTACTTGGAAACCAAGATCCATCTACACATTCACATTACCAACAATATTTCCATTTACGAAATATCCCGCCTTCCTGGTATTCTTCCCAAAATGATTCACCTCATATTTAGCTGCATTGAAACTCCATTTGCCACCTCTCAGCCCAATTCTGCAATTTGTACAAGTGCCCCTAAAACCCGCAAAATATTTCCACACTGTTCACTACTCCTCTGACTTTCGTGTCATCTATAGACTTACGAACCCATCCAGCTATGCCTGCATCTAAGTCATTTATAAAAATGACCAACAATCGTGGTCCCAAAAGAGATCCTCGTGGCGCACCACAATAACCGGTCTCTGTGCTGAATATTGTCCATCAACCATCATTCGCTGCCATTTGCAGAAAGCCAGTTTCTAATCCAAACTATTAAATCACCCCCAAACCCACGCCTCTGCATTTTCTCCAACAGCCTACCACGTGGAATCTTATAAAATGCTTTACTGAGGTCCATGTACACCCCGTTAACGGCCTTACCCTCTTACACATGCTTGGTCACCTTCTCAAAGACCTCAAAGAGGTTTGAGAGACATGACGATGTTGACTATTTGTAATCAAGTTATTGCTTGCTAGATGATTATAAATCCTATCTCTTATAATCCTTTTCAAAATATTTCCTACACACACATAAGGCCAACTGACCTGTAATTGCCTGGGTCATGTGTAGTGCCCTACTTGAACAAGGGCAAACATTTGAAATCCTCCAGTTCGCTGGTGCTAAACCTGTAGACAATGAAGACTCCAACAACTCCTTCCTTGCGCCACAGAGAATGCTCGAATAAATCCCATCCGGCTCAGGGGACGTTTTCATTTTCACTCCTTCTCTTTCATATGAACCTCGATCCTTTCTAGTCAAATATCTCGCATCTCATCCTACTCTATAATATTCTCCTTTCTCTCAGTGAAAACCCAATGAGAAATGTCCGTTTAGCACCTCTCCAACCTCCACAGAATCTACACTCAACTTCCCACTTCTTTCTTTGACTGGCTCTATTCCTACCCTAGTCATCTTTTAGTTCCTAACATACCTATACAATGCTTTAGGATTCTCCTTTATTTGACATGCTGGAGGAGGTTACAGAGATCATGAGCTGGGTGAGGTTAACAAAGGTCGGGAGCGGGGTGTGGCTGGACAAGGTTACAGCGACAGGGTATATTTGAGACCAGCTTAGAGAGATATATAGGTTGTAGGGGCTGACGTAAGTCACAGGTAAATGGAGACATGTAGATAATGGAGGAGGTTAGACCGATAAGGAGGGATGTAGGGTTTGGAGATGGTGAGAAAGTTAACGATGGGTTCAAATTTTGAAGGTGGTTAGGGAGAGAAGGAGGGATCAGAGTTTGGATGAGGTTGCAGAGTTAGGGAATGATGAAGGATTTGAAAAGTATTAGACAGATGGAGAGTGGTGTTGGATTTGAAAGAGGTTAGAGAGGCAGGGAGTGGTGTAGGTTTTGGAGGTGATTAGAGAGATAGGAAGGGATCTGGATTTAGAGTAGTTTGCAGCGATTGGGAGGGGAAAAGGAGGTGGAGACTATTGGAGAGATAAGGAGGTGTGTAGTGTTTGGAGTAAGTCAGAGGTATAGGGACGGTGTAGGATTTGGACTAGGTTAGAGAGGTGATGAGGGATATCGGATTTGGAGAAGGTTAGAGAGTTAGGGATGGGTGTACGATTTGGAGGATGTCAGAGAGATAGGGACGGATGCAGGGTTTGGAGGAGGTAAGAGAGTTGGGAGAGATCTCTGTTTTGAGGAGGTGTGGGAGCTAAGGAGTGGAGTAGCGTTTGGATGAATTTCCAGAGAAAAGGAAGGATCTGGATTTGGAGGGGTTTGCAGAGATATGGGAGGCTGGAGTAGGTGAGAGAGATGGGAGGAATCTAGGGTTTGGAGGTGGACAAATAGATAGGGAGGGGTGTAGAGTTTGGTGGAAGTTACAGAAGCAGGGAGGTGCAGCATTTGGAGAAGTTTAGAGATTGGGATAGGGTAGGGTTTGGAGGAGATTACAGAGATAGGAGGGGTATTAGTCAGGAGTAGGCTAGAGAGACTGGGAAGGGAATAGGGTTTGGAGGTGTTCAGTGAGATGGTGAGGGGTGTAGGGTTTGGAAGATGAGTAACTTCCAAGGAACAGAGAGTAATTGAAGGAGTGAGACCTTGGAGCTTCCAATCACGAGAGCCAAACAGTCAGTGTCATGCACACAGCAGAAGCCATTCTGCTGACTGTAATAAAAATAAAAGACCTTGTAGACTTTGCAAACTCCTCCTACCTAATACATTGGCACATATGCCAGAATTGAGAGAGATGTCCTCCAGACTGCAACAACGTGACATAAGAAAATCTCATGTGGTCATATCAAAGACTGACAAGGAAATCTCTTGCTGACTCCCCTCTCTCACCCTCAGGTGTCAGATCAAACACTGACACAGAAACCTCCTGCTGACTCCCTCTCCCTCTGCCTCACGGTGTCAGCTCAAACACTGACACAGAAACCTCCTGCTGACTCCCCTCCCTCACCCTCACGGTGTCAGATCAAACACTGACACCGAAACCTCCTGCTGACTCCCCTCCCTCACCCTCACATGGTCAGATCAAACACTGACTTGGAAACCTCCTGCTGACCCCCCTCCCTCAGCCTCACGGTGTCAGATCAAACACTGACACGGAAATCTCCTGCTGACTCCCCTCCCTCAACCTTACTGTGTCAGATTAAACACTGACACAGAAACCTCCTGCTGACCCCCCTCCCTCAGCCTCACGGTGTCAGATCAAACACAAACACGGAAACCTCCTGCTGACTCCCCTGCCTGTGCTGGTGGATCAGTGTCCCTCTACATTGAGCAACACTTCGAGGAAGCACTGAGAGACTGACAGAGCTGGAGAACGTATAATGGGTGGTCCATTTCAAAACCACCACCAAGAGGGGCTCAGCAGCAGCATTACTGATTGAGATGGTCAGGTCCAAAAGGACACAACTGCTTCACTGCGTCTGCACCGGGTCAGGGGGAACGACTGATAGGGAGAAATATCTTTGACTTCATCCTCACCAATCTAACGGCTGCAGACACATTGTTCGATGACCGTATTGGGAATGGTGACTACCGCACACAGTATTTCTGGAGACAAAGTTCCACTTTTACATCGTGAAGACCCCCTCTGTATATGTGACACCATCACTGTGCTAAACAGGGCAGATTTCCAATTGATTTTGGAATTTTGCACTAGCCTGTGTGAGGTGTTTTGGGTCATTACAAACAGCAGCAGAATTTTACTCCAGTATAATTTTCACTATCACTGCCTGGCGTATGCTCCACTTTATCCTGATCATCAAGCCCGGCTACGGCCTTGTTCAATGGAGAATACAGGAGGGCCTGCCTATAGTATCATCAAATACACCTCAGAATGTGATGAAGTTACTAAACTGGGCCACTTACTCACCTCATAGTATAAATAGCAAATGATACATAGATCTTACCAATGAATCAGACCTAATCTCTGCAATCCCCTCGCAGTCTAGGTGAGTGGTGGTGCACAATCAAACAACTCACTGGAGGAGGAGGATCCACAAATACCACCTTCCTCAAAGATTGAAGAGCCCAGCACAATAATAGAAAACCTAAGGCTGCAACTTTCACAAAAGTGTTCAGACAGAAATATCAATGGGATGATCTACTTTAGTTGAAAAATATGTTGCTGGTAAAGTGCAGCAGGTCAGGCAGCATCCAAGGAGCAAGAGAATCGACGTTTCTGGCATGAGCCCTCCTTCAGGAATCATGCCCGAAACGTCGATTCTCTTGCTCCTTGGATGCTGCCTGACCTGCTGCACTTTTCCAGCAACTCATTTTTCAGCTCTGATCTCCAGCATCTGCAGTCCTCATTTTCTCCTAGTTGATCTATTTTAGTCTCCTCCAGATGGCAGTTTTCAGCTAATCCTATTCACTGTGTGTGGTATTTACAAACAGCTGGAGGGATTGGAGAATACAAAGGCTGTGCGCTCTGATAACATTCCATTCAAGCTGTTCTTGCTGGGATCTACCTGACAATGTGGGAAAATATCCGGGTGTGTCCTGTACATGCACAAATATAACATCAGACAATCAATGACGGCCCCATTGCTCTCATCTCTATCATTTAAAAAGGGATGGCAGATGTCACCTACAGTGGAATCAAGCAGCACTTCCTCAGCACCAACCTGCTCATTAAAGCTCAGTTTGGCCTCTGATCCCTTGGGCTCATTGAAGCCTTGGTTTAACGATGTACAACAAGAAAGTACACAGCTGAATTCTAGAGGTAAGGTGACAGTGACAGTTAACATGATCATAACTGCATTTGACGAAATGTCGTATCCAGGATTGACGGCAAACCTGGAGCAAACAGGAACCGTCTGCACTGTGACAAGTTACACCTGGTACAAAGGAAGGTGGCTGGGGTTGGTGGAGAGCAGCCATCTCAGCTCCGCCGCAGTTCCCGAGGGGCGTGGTTTCTGGGTAAGCCTGCAGATAAGAAACGGAAATGTAGGGCACCATACCCCAATCGGATGATAACGCTTCTCTCTCGTGAGACAGAGACGGCAGGTGGTCGTTTAATGGACAGTCATCATGCCTCAAGTGAGGGAGAGCTTGAGTAGGACAGCCCATTTTGACACCTCAGTCAGTGCCGGAATTGAACCCACACTATTAGTTTTAATGCGTATTACAAACCAGTCGTCCAACTGATTGAGCTAACCATGTCCATACTCAACTCCTTGGGGAAGATTATTCCATTCAGATATGTTGTTAGACAACTCTGGAGCAGATGAAACTAGAAGCAAGCTTCCTAGCTCAGAGAGACGGACATCACTGAGCTGTAAGACTGCTCTCTGCCCTCGACCCAATAATTTTCAGCTGCTTCACAAATGACCATTCCTACTCAACTGAAGTCACAACTGGCGATGTTTGTCAATGATTGGACAGTATTCAACACTATTTGGGATTTACTCAGATACTGAAGCAATCCTTATCCAAATGCAACAAGGACCTGGGAAAATGCAGGAATGTGCTTAACAGTAATAAGTACGATTTCCGTTGCACACATGTCAGAAAACAATTACTTCTAACAATTCAAAATGCAACAATGTCCTCTAACGTTCAATGCCACCGCCATCACTGAACTCCCAAGGACCAATATCTCGGGAATTACCGTTAACCAGAACTGGCATGACCATATAATTTCATTACCCATTCTTGTAAAGGGCTTATGCTAAAATGTCGACTCTCCTCTACCTCAGATGCTGACTGACATGTTGTGCCTTTCCAGCGTCACACTTTGACACATATAAATTTATTGGCTACAAGAATATCTCAAGGGCTAGGAATCCTGCAGCGATAACATACCTCATGATTTCCAAAAACGTGTCCACCAACTATAAGACACGCATTGAATGTGTGTGTGATGAAATACCTGCACCCTCCACAGTTGCCTGTGAATGCAGCTTCACCCCTCATCCACTGACACTGAGGACCAGCAATACCTGCCATCTACACGGTGCCCTGGAGAAATTCACCAAGGCTTCTTACAACGCACCTCTGAAACCATGACCGTGAAGAAGGACAAGGGAAACAGATACATGGGATCATCACCATGTTCACTTTCCATTCCAAACCACCCACCATCCTGATTGGGAAGTATATTGTCTTTCCTTCAGTGCCACTATTTCAAGTTCCCTCCCTAATGGTATCGTAAGTCTAATTATAGCACATCGACTGCAGTGGTCCAATGTGGCAGCTCACCCCCACCTTCTCAATGGCAACAAGAACTGGGCAATAAATATTGGCCCAATCATATTGAATGAATAAATGAAAATGAAAATATTGTCCAGACCTGCTCAATGCTGGATACTGTGCTTTGGGTTTTGTGAGCACAGGCTGTTTGGGTCCAGGCAGTAGCCTGTTCGTTCTGAACAGCTGAAGGGATGCGCTTTTAAACAATCTGTCAATCTCTCAGAGGCATGGCCTACATACCGAGCATCACACAGACACTGACATTCACATCACACATTACTGAGCTCTGAGATAGACAGAAACAATTCAAAATGTACTCATATCTGACTGTAACATGTTTAAACACACAGTAATATTGTTGCCATGAAAGTGATTATGAGTGAATATTAGCAGGGAGAAAGTGAGCACTTCAGATGTTGGCGATCAGAGTCAAAAAGTGTGGTTCTGATAAGAAAAACACATCGCTGTTCAGGCAGTATCTGAGTAGCAGGAGAGTCGACTATGAGTTCACAATATTAATTATAGGGAAAATAATTGAATATTTTCAAAGTCCTTGTACTTAATAATAATGTGGTCTTGCGTGTGGGAATGTGATTCATCATTTCAATGCTCCTTTCTGTGAGTTGGCAATTGTCTTCATCACATTGTTGTTCTAAAAGTGAACGGAATAAATCGGTGGATTTTGTGCTGACTGGACAATCAAAAAGTTGGTATTATGAAAGGATGTCCGGCCTTCAGTAAAGAGACTTTGCTGTTAATGGTTAGAACAATGCTGCAAACATTTACACAGAGATTTCCAGCTCAAGTCACACACAAGTTCGTTGGGCTGGGATCATGCTGGCCATCAATGGACCTGCACAAATCTGTTTGGATACTGACATTGTGGGGCTAACATACACTGGATATGGTTTATGAGGCATTCAATGTAAAATGCTACGTGCTGCAGCAACCATTGACCTTTATATCACCTTCATTCAGGATCAGGTCCAAGGTGCCGAATTACAGAGTATAGGTGGCACCCAAGAAGGGATATACTTGCAAGCCATGGTTGTTTACAGGTCATTGTTACAAATGCTGAACTGCGCCATGTGCTAGATCATTGACCAGTCTGAGCCACACATCTCCCTGGTGTTCAGGTATGTCTCTAACCAGTCTATTGGGAGGGATTGTGAGAGTAACTACCCAGATCCAATTTGGAAGCTCTCTGGAAAGACTCTGGAGATAGCCAGTGTTTTGGAGGTCATGGTGAGGGCCAGTAAGACCGTGTCTGAATTCAAGCTTTTCCTCAAAGTCATTTCCAACATCTTTGCTGCCTGCAAGATGGTGTGTTCACTGTTCTGAACGTGAATTGGCTGTTTACTACAGTCACTGAATTGTGTAATAGTTAAGTGTGCGCTCAGGTATTTCAATGATTGATCACTTCAATTGTTTTCAACTGAAAAATATTGATGTTTGGTTTATTTTCAAATATGTAAGAAACAAAAAGTGATATTGACACTTCATTATACAAAATGTAAAAGTGACCTATTGTATATTTCCCACGGACTAATTAAAAAACAGTCAGATATTGCTAGTAAAGCAGGATTCTGTGAACACAACTGTGTCCCTGGTAACTTCACCACCCTGTCTGGCAGGTTCTGTCCCACTGACAGGACATAGCCAGGCTGAGAGGCAGCTCCTTGACGTATAGTCAATACAGTGCTCAGCATTGATGCTGGATCCAGTGGCTGCTAGACTGCCCTGTGGCATGCTATAAGGGAATCAGTAAAAGGGAACCATATAATTTACCACATCGTCACTGATCTGCCTACTGCAGATACACCTCTCCATTTCATATATCGGTAAGAATGATCAATGCAAAGTCCTTATGCGACGCAAGGGCTAACTTCACGTTTTGCAGACCCTCCTCACCATGATATGTGTTCCTCATGGGACAGACGTTAAACAGGTTGAGCAACAAATGATGATGCATCTATGAGGTGCATTGGGCCAACAGCAGCATCCGAATCATACTCTGTACAACTCAGTCTGCAACCTCACAGCCCAACATACCTCCCGCTGCACAGAAACTGTCAAGAGCTCAGTGCTTACCACTGCTGCTCCACAGCACAAAAGTCCTAGGTTCAATTCCGGCCTTGGGTGACTGTCTGTGTGGAGTTTGCACATTACCCCCGTGTCTGCATGGATTTCCTCTGGGTGCTCCGGTTTCCTCCCACAGTCCAAATTTGTGCAGATCAGGTGAATTGGCCATGCTAAATTGCCCATAGTGTTAGGTGCATTAGTCAGGGGTAAATATAGGGCAGGGGAATACACCTGGGTGGGTTACTCTTCTGAAGTTTGGTGTGGACTGGTTGGGCTGAAGGGCCTGCTTCCACACTGTAGGGAATCTAATCTAACCTACAAGGTTCAAGTCAGGAATATGATGGAATAATCACTTGTCTGAATGAGTGCAGCTCCAGCAGTATTCCAATATTGACTTACTAGCAACAAGCAATGCCGTTGTGTGGGAAATATCCTTTCTCACAAACTTGCTTGATTATTTTGAGGAAGTGACAAAATTCATTGATGAGGGCATGGGGCTGGATCTTGGCCATTTGGACCTTAGCAAGGCCTTTGATGTGGTTCCTTATGGCAGGCTCATACAGAAGGTGAAGTGAAATGGGATCAGCGGTCAGTTAGTAAGATGGTTAGAGAACTGCTTGGCCATAGAAGAAAGAGTAGTGGTGGAACAGTGTTTTTGTGACTGGAGATCTGTAAATATTTTGGCAGAGTTGCAGATTGTCAGGATGATTGCCAGAAAATACAGCAGGATTTAGGTCAGTTGCAGACTTGGACAGAGAAAACACAGATGCAACTTTATCTGGACAGTTGCGACTTGATGCGTTTTTGAAGGTCTAATGCAGGAGAGAAGTATAAATTGGATGGAAATACTACTGGCCGCATCAACATCCGAAGGGATCTAGGTATACAGCTCCACACTTCCCTGAAAGTGGTAACATGGGTGGATAGGGTGATAAAGAAAACCGACAGCAAACTTGCCGACATGTATCAGAGCACGGAGTATGAAAATTAGCAGCTCATATTGCAGCTGTAGAGAAACTTGGTTCAGGCACATTTGGAATATTGTGTACAGTACTGGTTGCCACACCAGCAGTACGATGTGGAAGTTTTGGAGAGGGTATGGAAAGGTTTTACCAGGATGTTGTCTGGTTTGGAGGGTATTAGCCAGAAGGAAAAATTGAACAAACATGGTTTGCGTGCACCTGGGCATCATTGGCTATAGGGCTACCTGATAGATATTTACAAAATTATCAGAGACATAGAGAAAAGGACAGTTAGAGTTTTTTTTCCCAGAATAGAAATATCAATCACTCAGGACTGTAGGTTTTAGGTGAAGGAGAAAGGTCAGGAGATATGCTCAGCAATTTTTTATTGCTTTTCCAGATAGAATGTGAAAGTACCTGGAATACACTGATAGAGGGGAAGGAGCTAATATAGCAAGGTTTAAGAGGGATCTTGACACAGAGTAGAGACAGCAACGAACAGAATGACAGAGAATGTGTAGAAGCAAAAACTTTCGTTTTCACTTTAGATGGGCATCAGGTGTCAGTACAGTCTTGCTGGGCTGAAGGGCCTGTTCTTGTGCCGGACTGTTCTTTAAGTCAAGATTTGAGTGCAGGAGTGGCAAGATATTCACTAAATGATTACTGATGATCAACAACCAAATAATTGTTGATCTCTCCACATCAACTTGCAAGTTCATGTCCTCCCTTCCACTTTCGGGAGACTCAATGTGCAGAATTTGACATGAACGTGCGAGCTGGTAACTGGTGACTCCATCTCGCCCCGCGCTCCTATGGCCTTCTACCTTGGACACCAACGTCTCGGGGGACACTGCACTGACAGAAGCTGCACGTATGCCACATCCACCGCCGTTGGCATCCATCACATGCTAGCCTCACCATGCCATCCCAGCACATCTCCGATCCACTGACAGGTCAGTGCTGCAGTTCATGGTGCACTGACAACTCTCATTTCAATGCTGCTGCAAGGCCACTGTGCTCAGGGACATACGCCCAGCATGGCCTGTCCCTCTGGGATGCTCATTCCGTGTTTGTACACACTCAATGTTACTGCAAGGGCACGGTGCTCAGGAACACCAACCCAGATCATGGGCGGCCCCTCTGGGCTGCTCACTCCGAGTTTGTACCCATTCACTTTGAGCTGACTTGAATGCTCACAGAATTATTGCCTTTCCTTACCCTGCCTTCAGCAGCGCTTCCCCTCAGCCAGAGCTACCAGGCTCACCCGCCTGCTGTGTTGTCTGGGTGTTTAGCACAGACACAAAACCAAGAAGCTTGGTATCATTGTCCACAGTCAGTCACTGTGCCCAGCACAGTGAGACAAGGTGAGTCTCAGATCCCCATCCGGGAGCTTGGACACGGTCAATCAGTCTCTCGTGGTTGTTAGGGTCAGGATCCATCCCCTGTGAGGGGGTGAGGAGCTGATTGTTAGGGAGATACTTATCGAGCTTGACTCTTTATCTCCTATTGTGGGATGGTTCCATCTGGAATGTGAAAATTAGCAAGAGTTATTAAGGGACATGGAAAAGCTGTTAGTACTGGTACATCTGGGGGGAAAGGTGGCGACGTGTCCTGAGTGACTGAACAGGCAGCACAGACACCGGGCAGAGTTGGGGAGAGGGACAGAAAAGAGGTTAGAGAGAGACTGAGAGAAGGTGCTGCTTTTAGGGAGAGTGGGAAAACATGTGCCTTGCTGGGAGGTTGGTGCAGTAACAGAGAGAGAGTGAGGGAGATGGCACGAAGTGCAGATGGTGGCATTTACCCTGGTGGAGTGGGGAAGGTCACTGACCTCCTTACTACACTGCTGGGCATTCACCCAGGAGGTGACCCAGGGGTCAGTCTCGGACCAACAGTTAAGGTCTGATGTCATAGCTTCCCCTGCCAGTCCTGGAGGAAAATAATGTCCCTCTCATGAGCCGTGCCATCCACCAGACCCTCAGGGTCTAGGCCAAAAGTGAGGCCCCAGGCTTACCCTGCCTGCCATGTCCAGGGCAGTTTTGGCTTGCCAATCTAAGATTGTACTGACATTTTAATAATGGCACCTGGAACAGCGAGCTGGGTTCATTCTGGGATATCCAGGTAGTAGGCAATTGTTATGATGAAGGGGAAAATCATCGCGTTAACGTCAGATGAGAGGAAGACCACTCGGACAGGGAGGGTAGTTAATGATGCAGATTGGGGATGGTATCATGAGAAAATGCAATTCACCTTGTGGACAGAAACCCTCCATGAAACCCGACTAAAATGAGACTTGACCAAATCGTAAGATGGTTCAGGCCTCTGTCTGTCTGAATCAAAATAGGGATACAGTGTAAGACATTGGGAGCAACAAACTTGGAGCACATAATTATACAGGAGATTCAAATCCTTAAAAAGGGGTAACGTAATGTTCCATACTGTTAAAAGGAGCTGGGGAAAATCCTCTGCCTTATAGTTACCCACATTATCCAATCCTCACTGGACACAGGGATGGTGCCAGAGGCCTGGAGAAGGGCTAATACCACAACTTTGTTTAATGTGGAACAAGGGACTGACTGAATAGGTCAAGGCTGGAATTCTGAGACAGTTGATAAACAGTCACTGAGGAAGTCCCAGGATCTCCAGGACAGTCGGTCTGGATTTGTTCAACGAAGGTCGTGTGTAATTAATCTAACTTTGTCGGGTTGAGGCAGTAACTTGTAACTGCATGTGACTTACTTGGATTTGACGAGAGATCCCATGGCAGGCTGCTTAAAAACAAAAACTATGAGGTCCAGGTGAATGGAGCCAATAACCCAGAGAAGTGCAAAGCAAGGCATTTGGGGACATCAACAACAGAGAGGAATGTACAATAAATGAGAACATGGTTAGTGCGGACAGATAAATGAAGGGAGCTGGAAACATCAATAATCTCATTAATGGAGCAAATGGAAACATCATTTCCTCTGTCGGCCAAAGTGCAGAATTTCAGAGAAGGAAGCATATGCAGGAACTGTATAAATAATGAGCTCAGTCACAGCTTGGGGATGGTGTGCAGTTCTGGTCACCCCATCACATGGAAGGATGGAATTGGACTGGAGAGAGTACAGAGGAGATTCTTCACCCTGTGACAGTGGAAGTGTAGTTATGGGGAAAGATTGGAACTGAAGATGCTGAGAGGAGATTTGAGGGGTGCACATATTGTCAGGAGCCTGTGTAGAAAGGGAGAGAATACCTTGTTCCTGCTGGAGAGCTCAGTTACTAGTGGCGAATATTTACTGTAATTGCTTGAAATATTAGAGAAGTGATGAGAAAAGTTGTTTTTTCACCCAGAGTATGGTCGGGATCTGGGAGTCACACATGGAAGTGGAGAAGAGGCAGAAACTCTCAAACCATTTCAAAAAGCTGCTGGGATCTGCACCTGAAGTCCTATGCTGTCCGGGGAGATAGAATTTGGATTTAAAAAGCAATGTTACATCTCGTCCAATGCAGACAGTGAACAGAGTCATTTCCTCTATACTGTGCTATTTTCTGAAGTTTTCAAAGCTTACCAATGTCTGATAGGATCAATACGCAGTAATGAGGGGGTGAAGGCAGGGAAGAGTAATGTGTGAATTGATTAGCATCGCAATAATACTGATGTCATCCTTTATACACAATGCTAATTCAATATGTTGGCCTATTTATCCTTCCTGTAGAAATGAGGAAAACTTGTGATTATCCAGGCCTGTTATGGGCACACTGCAGCCCCATCTCCATCATCCCAGCTCCTTCTGACCTGGTACACACTATTTAAAGCTACCATTTCACTAGCCTCGCTGAAAAGTTCCCAGCTTCATTCTTGCCCCATTGAAGGCGGCTCGCAGTCAACTAATGTTTCTCACTCTCAATTATTGCATATCATTCTCTCCCATCATCCTGAACGTTACAACAAAATGATCGCTGCTCCCCAAAACATTCTCCTACTGACACCGGATCCACTTGCCCCACCTCTTTCACAAGGACCAGGTCCAACACTACATGCTGTCTTGGGCTGGACACATATTCCTGGAGTGAGCTCTGCTCCATGTTATCCAGGGACACTGGACTGTCATAACCCTGCACCACCAGTAACACAGTCAATACCTGAATAAATTAAGTTTCTCAGTTTAACTAATCTGTAGTATTGTCATCGCTCTCAAATGCGCCTGCATATTTAGTCTCTCCGTCATTTCTTTGGTTGCTGGACGACAGACTGTGCCTCCACAGTTTAACAGTATACTTTTTGTTCTGTAGCTCCAGCCAAATTATTATATCATTGGGTGGGTCCTCTTTCTCTTGGACGCCTTAACTAATATTAACCTAAACCAATACTTCTACCTTCATCCTTTCTCTTTCCTTCTATTATTTTGGAATCCTATATACCCAGCAATATTTAACACCCGGTCCTGCCATTCCTTGAGCCAGCTCTCGGTGACCAGTGGATCAGATTACCACACGCCAATCTATCTGGAACTCCCTACACTCCAATTATTTATGTCCGTGCAGAGTACATCAGATTAAGGCTTTCTTTCTTACTCCATCTTCCACAGATAAACTTGTTACTGTAAATTAGTACCAACTGCATCTTCCATTATTTTGAGAATTATGGTAGTTTCCTCTTCTATTCCTTTTTGGATCCTAAGCACACGACAATTTATTTTCAATCCCTCCCAAACACACCATAAGAAATTCAGTCCTGGCTCTGTCACGTTAGCCCATCCAGCTTGTACAGTTGCTGCCTTCCCCAGAACCAGTCCCAATGTCCCAGGAATCTGAAGCCCTTCCTGCTGCACCATCGTTCCAGTCACACTATCATTTACCTAACACTCCGAGCCCTGTTCTCACACGTACACGGCACTGGAAGTAACCCAGGGATTGCCACATCTGAAGTCCTGCTTGTTAACCATACACTAAGCACCCTAATTTCAGATTCCAAGACCACTTCACCCTCCCTACCCAGGTCATTCCTACCAACATGGACATGACCTTTTTATGCTCATTGTCCCACAGACGAATGTCCTGTAGACACATTGACATTCGCAACCCCACTATCCTGTAATTACAGAAACACTGACACCTTCTTCACTTTCCTGACTCCCCTGTGCCTACTGCCCCTCCTTCCTTCTCCCTCCACTCCTGTACAGTCAGGCTGCTTGTGGTGCTATGGATATGGCTCTGACTGCACTCCCCTGAACAGCCCGCACCTTCATCAGCTTCCAAACGAGGAAAGTGAATTGGAAGAGAGAGACATCAGGCTATTCCTGGATACCCTGACTGTTTCTCTTCGATTGAGTAGTCCCCCATTCCCTTCCTTATTCAAGGCCGTCATGTCTGCATGGTTTATCCTCTCTCTGTATCTGCTATCCACCTAACTCTAAGCATCAGAGATGTCCAACAGAGTTTCCAGTTGCTGTCTGAGCTCCAAGACCCTGTTGTGTTTATCTAGAACATCAGAGAGTCTGCGAATTCTCAATGTCACAGAACACATTTTCCATTTGACAAACATGTGCTACAATGTCCTAAACTGCAAGTTACCTCGTCTTACTTAATTATTTACTGAGTATAACATTACCATAAGGGAAATAACATTGGGGTAAATCCATTATCCAACTGTGGCGTACTGAGATTACTTTATCATATTGGCTCAGATAATCACGTACTACTCTTATTTTTGAGTTCAGTCCTGCATTCAAAAGTTGAAAAAATAAATTTGCTGGCATATAGCATTTTACACACATTCGCCAATAACAGTATATTATCAGCCAATAAACCTACAGCTTTTTCTGTGGTGTGTTTTGCATTTCTTTCAAACCCAATGCAGACAAGTCCCAGCCATAGAAAGTTATCTCTGTGACTCCCAGCTATATGTAATCCTCCAGCTGCCACACCACTCTACTCCCTCACAGGGTCATCGTCACCATGACTGCCATGTACGTGTAATCCTCCAGCTCCCACTCCACTCTGCTCCCTCACATGGTCACTCCCTCTATGACTCAGTGCTGAGTTAGAGCCTCCTGCTCTGCTGTTTCTCCAACTCCAAGTCCCAGTCGACCTTGATCCTCGCTGCTGATTTATTTTTTCCCGCTCTGTGCTGCTCTCTCTCAGGTTCTCTCCCGTTGTCATGCCCAGATAATGGTAGACTTCAAGCCTCAGCTGAGATTTATAACATTCCATTTCGCACTGCTTTCACACCGGATCGCAGTTGTGCCTGGAAGCCAGTGGAAAAGATGAGGATTAGACAGAACAGAGGGTTTTACAGTGATTGAGCGAGCTATATGGGATGGAACAGGTTATCTGGGGAGCTGGGCAGACCTACAGCAACTGAAGAAGTTTACTGGAAGATAGATGGAGAGTTGCAGACACTGAAGAAGGCAAAGGAAATAGAGAGATGGTAGCTTGTTCAAGATGGAGCTTTGTAGAGTCTAAAGGGCTTTTTCTGAGCCACCTATAGAGAAATGTAAACTTCAACAAATGCAAATTGACAGCCAGCAAGTGTTGTGTGGTACTGGAGACTGTTGGATGTTAGAGAGTTAGAAGACTTGCAGTAACTGGGTGGAATATAAACTTTTGGAGCACTGGTGGTGTTCAAGGAATCTCAGGACATGAGGTGGTACAGAGAATGGGAGCATTCCAAATAGGGGGATTGTAGGCGCTGGACGTCCTGAGATAGATAAGGAGGATGAAAAGTGCCAATTTAGCAGGCGCAACCATTGTAATTATAGAGACTTAGGAAGGGAACCTCTGCTGTCATTAATTCCAGTTATATGGATAGTTATAGAAGCTGAAGGCGTTACAAATTTAAAATGGGAGAGAGTTTAGGTGATCAGAAGTTTAAACAAGAATAAAGAAGTTTTTAGAGATCTCTAGCACAGATGGGAATGGAGGAGGTGTGATATTGTGATGCTATAAGAGTTATAAGTCGAGGAGGATGTCAGATATAAAAGGGAGAGCTGCATTGTCTGTGTGCAGTTACAGAGGTGAGGAAGGTTTCAGCGCCTGCTGGAGGGTACACAGATAACAACAGCTCCAACGGTGGGTGCAGTGGCTCAGGAAGACAGCTTATAACCACCTTCTCAGGGACAACTCCAAATCAACAATAAATGTTGGCTCAGCCAACAAAGCCCATGTTCATGAATGAATAAAGGTATAACAGATCTACAAGTAGCACTGAGGTCACTAAAGCAGGCTCTTTCAGCAGCCCTTCACAAACCTGGAACCACTGTACCCTGGAAGGACAGCAGCTCCAGGTGCACAGAAACACCAGCATTTCCAAGCCATGCTCCATCCTGCCAGCACTGTGTCTGTCCCTACACCCAAAGGACTGCAGTGGGTCAGGAAGGCAGCTCACAACCACCTTCTCCAGGGAATTACAGATGGGAAGGTAATGGTGAAACTCTGCTGCTTACAGCCAGACAGAAAAATAAATCCAGCAGTATGTGTGAAATGAAATTTCCCTGTCAGATCAACATGCTTAGCATGGATAGAGGATTTGGCTGATTGGCACAAGGCAGAGAGTGAAGAAAAGGGTCTGTTTCATGATGGGAACTGGTGATGAGGAGAGCCCCACAGGGATCAGTGTTGGGACTACACCCTACACGTTATTCATTCAGAGTCTGGACAAAGGATGTGAAGGGGTACGCGGAATAGGTTTGTAAGAAAGATCTCAGGGATGAAATTCGTGTCGTACGTGAGCAGGTGAATTCTCTGTGGGTCTGCATTTGATGAAGTTTCAGAGGCGGCAGAATCTCATTCAAACTTACAGAATACTGAGAGGCCTGAATGGACTGGACGGGGGCAAGATGTTTCCGCCAGCACGAGAGACGAGGGGCCAAGGGTACAGCTTCAGAGTGAAGGAACGACCCTTTAGAATAGAGATGTGGAGGAATTTGTTCAGCCAGAGGGTGATGGATCTGTGGAACTCACTGCCTCATGGGGCTGTGGGTGCTAAGTGATTTAATGCATCTATCTCAGAGATAGCTAGGTTCTTGATGAGTAAGGAGATCAAGGGTTACAGGGAGTAAGTGAGAGAATGGGGTTGAGAAACAATTCAGCCATAATTGATTAGTGGAATAGACCCAATAGACAGAATGGACTAATTGTATTCCGATAAACGATGGTCTTATGGGCTGCGCTTTTTCCATAGGTTTCTAAGTGTGCAGTTATCAATTCTGGCATATCGTTTACCATACATTCCAACACTTCACAGATTATTGCTGTCAGTTCTTGATTTCAGATCAGCTACAGAAAGCTACACCACAGAGTAATTTGGAAATCCTTATGTATAAATCTCAGGAAGGTGTTACACAGGGCCAGCAGGACAGAGAATGCAAATGGAATGCTGGCATTGATTCCAAAGGGAATGGAGAATAAAAATAGGGAAGGCTTGTTACAATTATAGAGGACTCCAATTAGCCCACATTGAGAATAATATAAACAGGTTTGGTGCCCTATCTGGAGGGAAAATGTCCTTGCATTGGAGGTAGCCCAGCGAAGGTTCACCAGGATGGTCTTCAAAATGGAGGGATATTGATGAGAAGAGGTGGAGAAGGTTGAACTTGCAGTCGTTAAAATTTAGAATATGAGGCAAAAGTATTAATACACCGAAGATTCTTGTGTTCTGGCAGATTAGGTTCTGAGACAGTGTTTCCATGAGCAAAGATCTGCACCGGAGATCAAGGGGAATACAGATGCCAGAGAAGCTGGGTTGTAGGGACTGGAGGATATTACAGAGTTTGGATAGTATGAGACCCCTGTTGTTGGTTAGAGATCAGATGGATTGTCGGGCTGAAAGATGTCAAGGAGAGTTACAGGGTTATCAGTCCTCAAGGAGATCGGAAGGAATATAGGGACTGGAGATTACACAGACAGGGGTGGTATTTGCAGCTACAGAAGGTATTTGAGAATGGCAGGGTTGTAGACACTGGAGATTAGCCAGTTGGGATGGTATTTGGAGCGACAGGAGTTTATAGAGAAATGGAGGACTGGACGGACTCGAGATTACACAGATAGGGGTGATTGTTGGAGCAGCAGGAGATACAGACACTGGGAGGGTTGTTGGGACTTGAGATTACACAGATATTCGTGGTAGTTGGAGCTGCAAGAGTTTATACACAACGGGAGGATTGTTGGTGCTGTGAATTACACTGACATGGGTAAATGTTGGAGCTGCAGGAGTGAGTGAGATAGGGAGAGAGAAGTGTAGGGATTGGAGAAGCCAGATATACTGAGGGTTATAGGGCTTCAGGAGTTCAGAGTGTTAGTGAGGGCTGTGAATGCAGGTTTGCAGCATTCCCATCAGTTACACAGAGATGTGATGTGTTGTTATGGCGGGGGTTGCAGAAATCAACAGGGTTGCAGTTACTGGAAGATATTACACAGACAGTGAGCTGTCGTATTTGAGGAGGTTACAGCGACAGGTTGCATTGAGAAGTTGGAGGCTGCTACAGGTGTTAAACATGCTGCAAGGCATCAATAACCTAACATCGATCAGGGGGATTGGAAGCTCTGGAGATAAAGAATGAGAATTGCAGTAGCTGAATAATATCACAGAGATGGGGAGTAACATATAAGTTAGAGGAGTTATACCATGAGATGAGCTATATTCTATTGAATCAGGAAAGATACAGGGAGATCTGAGATCTGATAATTGATCAAAAGGAGAGTGAGTCTTCTCATTGTAGGATTGGGGTAGTTTACGCAGACAGGGAGTATTTTCTGGAATGTTGTTATTTACAGAGATTATGAAGTTGTATAGAATTGAGGAACGAACAGAGATATGGAAGGCTGTAGTTAATGAAGACATTTGTTGATGTCGGATGCTGAGATTTTGGAAATTATATGGACCGGAAAGCTGGGCAATCTGGCAGAGCTTACAGAGACAGGAACAGCAATAGAACCTGGAGACACTAACACAGATAGGGAGCATTGCACACACTGGAGGAGGTTTTTGGTTTAGGGATGATTCTAGGGGAGTGTAACGATTACACAGATAGGGGTGAAAGAGGTAGAGAAGATTATGGAGATGATTAGATTGGTGGGGAGACAGGAGGAGCTTACATTGACAGGGCGGGTGATAGTGACGGGTGGGTGTTACATAGATAGCAAGTCTTGTATAAACGGATCGGGAGAGTCAAAAGCATTGGAGTTGGTTCCACAGATCGGGGGTGTTGCAGGGACCTGTGAGGATTATGCAGATCGAGAGGATTGTCGGATGTCCACATTTTCAGAGTGTTTCAGGACTGGAAGAGGTTTCACAGTTAAGGAGGGATGTTAGAGCTGTGGGAGTTCACAAAGACTCGGAGGTTTGAATGGTTTGGGATAGTCTATGGAGAGAGGGACATATCTAGGGACAGTAATACGGAACGCAGAGGGCGAGTTTAGATTAGATTCCCAATAGCAGGGGAACAGGTACTTCACCCCAACAAGTCTACAAAAACTCTTCACGGAGTAACCCACCCAGACACACTTCTCTCTGACAATGCACCTAACGCTATAGGCAATTTAGCATAGCCAATTCACCTGACCTGCACATCTTTGGACATTGGGAGGAAATCAGAGCACCCGGTGAAAACCGGCGCAGACACGGGGAGAAAGTGCAAACTCCACACAGACAGTAACCCAACGCTGAAATCGAACCTGGGTTCCTGGCGTTGTGAGGCACCATTGTTTACCACTGAGTCACCATGCTGCCTCAATTTGCAGAATTACACAAAGAGAGAATGTTTGAGATACTGGGAGGGCTGTAGGGAGTGGAGGAGCAAACAGAGATGTGGAGTGCTGTTGTGGTTTGAAAGGGGTCTGGAGGTGTTGATATGGATAAGGAGCTCGGTAGGGTTGGGACAAGGTTACTGAGGTCGTGTGGTGCTATAGGCCAGGAGGCAGGAGTGTTGTCGGGCCTGCAGAGGGTTCAAGTGATATCATGTTCTCCTGGGGCTTGAGGAAGGTACACAGGTGGGTACTTTGATCCAGGCTGGAGGATTTTACAGGGACGGAGGCACTGTAAGTTTTGTGCAAGACTATCGAAATAGGGTTTATTGGACTGAGTGCAGGATGAGATTATTGAGATTGGGCATGTTATCGAAACTGGAGAAATTTACACACAGGGAGCGTCGTCAGCATTGCTGTAGGTTTGAAATATACAGCAGGAATATGGGAGGGGTGGAGGTTATAGAAGTAGGAAATGTTCTGGGAATTACAAGCATTCAAGGCACTGGCCCAAATGAGTTGGACCGAACGGCATGTTTCCTTGCTGTATGACTCTATCACACGACAAGAGACAATATGAGAGGGGGAATACAGAACAGGAAGATCCCAGTTTTAATGCCATCCCCTTGAGGGAGGCCTGCTTTCTCCTCTATTGTACTAATCCTCACCAAGACAGCGCCAGCGTGGATTGGTAACTGGTAACTTCCTATATTGACATAGGAAGGTTCAGTACAGCAGAGATGAAAGTTAAGAAAAGGGTGAGGTTTGAGCCTGGACCCACCATTCTCTGTGTTGGTGCTTCAACACTGTATCTGTGTTGAAAAATGTGGAGCTAGAAAAACACAGCAGGTCAGGCAGCATCTGAGGAGCGGGAAACACTGTGTCTATGTCATGTCTTCTGGACCAAATTTCGATCCCTTAAATACACGCTGCTCTGGTTACTGTGAGTGATCTTACCCATCTGCAGGATTTACTGAAGGCTTCAGATCTCACTCTCCATCTCTTTGGCTGACCAACGGTCTCCAATGTGGTGACAAATGAAACAGGAATTGTGAATTCTGCTGAATCAGGACCTTCCTGATTGCCTACAGGAGACAGAGAAATGGATAGAATGGGAAATTAGACAGATGCAGCGAGGGTTACACATGGAGAATGGCATTGAGTGCCACATAGATCTGGAATATCTCAGTCTCCATTCCTGGCCTGTGCTGCATTGTCTCACGGGAGTGGAGAATTCTTTTGGCTCAGCATGTGGAATATCTGCAAGAGTGAGAGGCACTGACAGAGGCAGCAATTATACCCACACAGTGAGGAATACCACATGGAGAGTGATATCTCCAGAGTGCAGGAAGGGATCAGGATCAAAACATGGTCAGGTAGAAGGGGATTTGATTCATGGTGCACTGGTATCAATACTCAACAATGAGTGAGCAATCAGTGGGCCAGGCAATGGCTTAGTGTTACTCTCACTCGACTGTTCATCCAGAATTTAATGCAGGTAGCAGGGATACTCTTCTGAATGCTTAATACCCATTAAGTAAGGAAATATGTTGTGGGCTGCCGGTCTGGCCTACATATGAATCCAGACCCAGAGCAATGGGATTGAGTCTCATATACCTCAGAAATGGTTTGGCAAGCAACTAATCTCTCAGGCTGGTCAGGGTGCGGATGTGATTCTGGCTAGTCAGAGACAGCAACATCCCATGAGTGCATTAAAAACAACACTGCTGGGAGCAGTGCCCTGGCCAATCATGTCGGTATGATTATGGACAGGGCTTTAAACTGACAGAGAGGATGCAGGGGCAGGGTTCAGGTGAAAGGAGCTTTCCAAATCCAAGGAGAAAAGGTGAAGCATTGGAACAGCATGGGAATGTGGCTGAAGGCAAGCAGAAGGGAACAAGAAGGGACAGAATTGAACTAAAACTGTCCACCAGCGAATAGGATTGTGATAGGAAATTGTGGGAAAACGTAAATTACAATTTTTTTTGGATTGCCAAAGTATCTGAAATAAGGTACTAGACTTGTGACACAGAGATAAATGAGATTCAGTCAGCAGGGAGACGTGATTTCAGGGTGAACAAAGGTGGAACGTAAATATTCAACGGTAAGCAACCTTACAGGATCTCAGGCAGAATGGAAAAGCAGTAACTTTTCCATTTCGACCACTGACTACAGATTCTCTCATTTACAAGGAATGATTACATTGTGACTGAGATAGTGCAAAATACTTTCACCAGACTTATTCCTGGGATGATGGTACGGTGAGGAAAGTGTGAGTAAGATGAGTGTTTAATATGTGCCGCTGTGATAAAATAACAGGCTTTTACTATTAAACTCGAAGTTTAGGGACTAAATTTTTGTCAAGAAAAAGACAGTGATCATGTGAAAAATTACATTTTTTCCATGATATTTGATTCCCAATAGTTCTCATACCTGCGCGGAGACCCCCATGTTGGTTGAGAGGTAGCTCCAGGATCTGAATGAACTCTCACTGTCTCAATATGCAGTTGGTGTGAGAACCTGCACTGTTCACAAATCTGTCAGCAGCCACAATACCTTATTCCTGAAAGAGTTAGCCATTACCAACAGGTTTTAACCTCAATCGAAATACCAGTCTGTATTCTCGGAGATAGAAGCTTTTTCCTTGAAACTTGGCACTAACCAGCCACTTTCCCTTCTCACCATCAGTAAACCATGTTAAAGTAACACATGTACTACTGGCAATGGATCCAGGAGGAACAATATAGAGCAGTTTATCTGTATAGTCTATGCTTCACTGTTTGTCATGTTGCGGTATCAATGACATCTTCTTATTTCTGCATAATTGACTTGACAGGCTGAATGGCCTCTTCCTGTTCACATGGAAGAGGCTCAAAGACCTGACTTGGCAACTCCTGGTTCCTGTTTAACACCACGATGTGTTGACTACACTCCTTCCCTTATCGTGTAATAGGCAGGAGGGACTGAATGGGCTATCCCTGTTCGTATTCTATAGTTTCAGTGGGTTGAATATATTCTGTTGAAACCAGCATGAGATGCTAAATGACCTCCTGTTATTTACCTGTGGAACACTAGAAAGAGAAATTTCTAGTAAGACTGTTCCAAGAATGTTACCTTCACGTTCACAACACAGTTTGGATGCTATCCAGGTCTTGCTGCACATGAACACGGACTGCTTCAGCAGTGAACAGGTGAAAAATTATTCTTAATGTTTTGTGATCTTCAGAGAATGTCTCCACTTCTAACCGTAAGACGTGGGAAAGACATTGAAACAGCTGAAGAAAACTACCTTGAGGATGCAGGCAGAGATGTCCTGTGACTGAAATGATAAATCCACACCAACCAAAAACATTTTTCCTTGTCCTCTGAATGCCTATAACCAGTGGGGATTTTACAATTCATTCCCATTACATGCAATTCTGTTCAGGGTTCCTTGATGCCATCCACAGTTAAATCCTGCCTTGATATCAGGGCCAGTCACTCTTACCACGTCTTCATATCTTGTCCTCATGTGAATATGTCACGGTGTGTTTATGAGGAGTGTTTCCTTCTCACAGAGGGTAGTGTCTACTGGGACTTCTATATTCCAGAGAGGTAGGGGAGGTAGATCACTAAGATACTTGGATGGAGACACAATGGATATATGAGGCATCAGAATGTTGAGGGCTTCAGAGATTGAGCATAAGCGAGGAGTTTAGGCATTTGCTGATCAGCTATGATCACATTGATGGGAAAGACAGGCCTGAAGTGCTGAATGACGCATTCGCGTAACTAATGTTCTCTCATTCTGTTATTAGGAAGATATTTTCCTGAAAAATCTGTTATTGGATGTTGCAGTCAGGAAGACCAGAGGATTTTGTGGGCCATCTCTTGGTGAGGTACGGTGCTGTATTTACAGTGAATCTGAATCGGCAACATGACCAAGAAATGAAGACAGTTCTGTAAAGACAGAGGGGTGAGATGTTTCACACCGTCACCTAAGCTTTCTTTTCCCAAGAATATTTTCCAACGCAATGTCAAACTGTGTGACAGTTTTCATCTGCTGAATAGTCTCCGCTGTTTCTGTGCACCGGGTTACTGGGTCAATGGCCTCCGACTGTTCCTGTCCATCGGGTTTGAGAGTTTCAGTGGAACATAGGAACATGGGACTGAGGAGAAGGGTTGGTCACTAGACACTTTGAGCCTTCTCCACCTGGCACTAAGATAGGAGCTGATCAAGTTGTGGTCTCAGCCTCCCTTTCCTGTCTGTAGTTCATTATCCTTTATCTTCCAATGTCTAAGTAGCATGGCTTTGAATAAATGCAAACACACAGGCACCACAAACTTCTGGGGAAGAGCATTCCCAGTCAAACAGCCCTTTGTGAATTTCTCCTCATCCCTGTTCAGACTGGGTTTGGAGAGGTCTCTGTTTCATTTTCTGCTCCAGCTCCTCCATTGGTCATGACACATTTTGAATGTAACTACGTTGGTGATATTGCCAGTGATACAGTTCTCAGACTAGGTCAGGTTCTTTGCTAGGCACAAGTCAGGTAGATACATTTAATTTGGCAAAGCAATTTTAAAAAGCAAACTACGCAATATATGATGGAAAGATACATGGTAAGCAGTGAATATGTACGTTAATATTTATCTTTCAATCTATACTGGGACAGTTTGTATACACAGAACTGTACACATACGCAGACACATACAAAAGACACTCACAGTGTCACATACACAGGGACACATAGACACGCACATACACATGCATGAAGACAAACAGAAAACTACCTCTACAGAATATCAGTTTGAATGAGCTTTTTGTGGCAAAAACTAAATTCAAGACAAAAAGAAATATTAAATTGTATTCTGCCTCTGAGGTCATTCTGCTCATACAAGCTGCTGGCAATCGAATTACTTCCTGGAACAGTTGGATTTGGCTGAATTCGCTTTGCTTCAGGCATTGTGGAGATTCCAAAGAATCCTCAACTGGAAAACTTCATGAGTGCTAAAGGTTACTAATGGGTTTTCACGTCTTATACGTTGCTGTGAGAAGGAACAAGGCAGGAAAGGAAGCAATAAACCTTGACTTTTCTAGCAGGATGCATCTGCTTCAACTTTGAGCTGAAATATACAATAATTTTATTTGACAACCTAATTGGACCATGTGAAACCTCCTCGAACATGCTCGAGACTGTATGAATCCGTCCCTGTTCCCTGCTCCATGTAGGAACAATTTATAAGCTGTAATTTGAAGATGCGTTTGCATATGTCCTCATAATTGTGTCCAATAAATTCAAGCGATTGCACTATCTGTGTTAAGATGAATGCATTTTTCTCTTAAATTTGAATCCTTACTTCTAGTTTCCCATACCAGAGGAAATGTCCATCAGCCACGGACTTGATACGCTCTTCCCAAGATCTTATATTGTTCAATATGAAAATCTCTCATTCTTTACCCTGAACTACTCTGGTAGAGGTTTATAAAATCATGAGGGGCATGGATAACCAAGGACATTTACTGAGGTTGGGGAAGTTCCAAACTCGAGCACACAGCTTAAAGGTGAGGGGGAAAGCTTTAAACGAGATAAAAGTTGTAACTTTTTCTCGGAGTGTATGGAATGAACTGTCCAATGAAGTGTTGGAAGCTGGGAAAATTACAGCATTTAAAAAACCATTTGGATGGGTACTTGAATAGGAAGGGTTTAGAGGGAAATGGGCCAAATGCTGGCAAATGGCCAAGATTAATAGAGGACATCTGGTTGTCATGGACAAGGTTAATCGAAAGATCTGTTTCTGTGCTGTATGACAGAATAAGGCCTTCTTTCCAGGAACAAGTACAGTGAAACATCTAACAGAGTTTCTAAATCAATTGAGTATATTTATTTGTCAGTTTAGGGAATCATCACTACACACAATACATCAAATGTGGCCGCAGAAAACTCATGTACAGATGGAGTAAAATGTCCTGATAGCTTTTCCAAAGAGTAGAATCATTCCATTTACTTTCCTAATCACTTACTGCATCGGCAAACTAACCTTGTGTGAAGTATGTACTAGGATACACAAATCCCGTTGCGCCACTGAGTTTTGTGATCTCTCTCCTTTTAAGTAGTTTACTGTTTTTTTAACCTTTTGTCACAGCATAAACTTCATTAGCCCAGGTTATACTGTTTCTCTTGTAGTTTTACGCATTGACGTCTCCTGTCTCTATCCCATTTCTATACCTCCATTTGACACGTTATTGATTGACTATCTTGGTGGCTTGTATCATGTGCTCAAATGGCTGAATGACTTTATCATCTTCCTTTGTAAATCCTTAGAAGGGCAGAAAGGTCTCCACGTGCCTCATTGCTGACGGGCTGAATGGGAACCTCCTCTCCCTCTGTAAAAGCAACGAGGGTTTAAGTGAGAAAAAATACATTAGTTAGAAGCAGCAGGGTTGCCTTTCAGACCCTCGCGTCTGCTGTCCATTCAGAATGCTCATGTTGATGTGATTGTAGCTAAACATCCATTTCCTGTCTGTTGCCAGTAAAAATGGATTATTTTGTTCATCGTTGATCTATGAAACTCAACCTTGAATGTTTTCAGTAGCCTGGTCTTCACTGATCCTTGGGAATGGGAACACTACAGATCAAATAGCCCGAAAAAGAAAGGAGCATCCCTGTCTCAGTCTGAAATGGGAATGCCCTTATTCTTTTAATGGGCCCCCTCAAGCAAATCACCACTCTTTTGAAGCAAGGACTCGAAAATTAGAAACAGAAATAGACCTTTCAACCTCTCAAACCTGTCCACAATTCCTATAACACTCGACAATATACTGAACTAATGTAGCCTCAATCGAAGTCAGAATAATTCCAGATACTATAAGCTCACAAGAGTGTAGGAAATTAGGACATTGTACAGTACCTCACAGTACAGCCCTTCAGCTTTCAATGTTGTGCCAACCTTTTTATCCTAGTCTAAGATTGAACTAAACTTCATATCCTTCCTTTTGTTATCATTTATTTGTCTATCCAAGATTTGCTTGAATATCTCTAATATATCTGTTTCTACTACCATCACTAGCAGTGCATTCCACGCACCTATCACTACCTGTGTAAACAACCTGCATCTGACATCTCCTCGAAGCCTTCCTCCAATCACTTTAAAATTATGCTGCCTGCGTAATAGTCATTTCCATTATGGGAAAAAAGGTCTCTGGTTGTCCACTCTATCTCTATCTCATCAGCTTGCACACCTCTATTAAGACAGCTCTCATTCTTCTTCACTCCAATGAGAAAAGCCTAGCTCACTCAGAAGTTCTTCAAAAGACATGCCCTCCAGCGCAGGCAACATCCTGTCTGAACCCTCTCGAAAGCTTCCAATTTCTTCCCATAATGGAGCGACCGAACTCAACACAATAATTCATCTGTGGTCTAACCAGGGCTTTATAGAGTTAAAGCATAATCTCCTGGCTCTTCAACTCAATCTCCCTGTTAATGGAAACCAACTCATCATACTCCTCTTAACACCACTATCTACTTGAGCGGCAACTTGTTGATACCTATGGTCGTGGGGGCTAAGATCCGTCTGTTCAGCCAAGAATGCTACGTTTGACACTGTAATCTGCATTTGAATTCGACCTTCAACAATGAATCACTTCAGAAAATATAAAATTGGAGTCGAATTAAGCCAGTTAGCCAATAGGATCTGCTGTGCCGTTTGATCAAGGGTAAAATGTTTCTCAGCTGCATTCTTTTGCATTCGTGAAATGATCAATTGATTCCCTTATTCATGAAGAACGTATTTATCTCTATCTTAAAAAAAATCTATTTTTTCTGTGTGCATGTGTTAGCGAGTAAATATTCATATCTGTATCTACATGTGTTGTGTATTTAATGTATCTATGTATGTTTGTGTGTATCTCTATCGTCACCTCTGTGAAATTTAGCCTTTGTCGTTTTTGTGGCAAATCCACTGAAACGGAGATCAACACCTTCCCCCCTTCCCCATCTCTACTGTCTACCAATCTTAAGTGTAGAGTCAAACGAGATCACCCTCTGCTGGCTTCCCCATGCCACTGCACAAGTGTCACATTTTTTTCTCTCTCTCTCAGAGGACATCAAATCCTGTGAATCTCTCACATTGTGTAGCTGTTTGGTTTTTCAAATAACGCCTTTTGAAGTACATATCAGTTTCATCTGATACCTAACGAAGTTTTTCCTGAGATAGTACCGTCCTCATTGGATTAATTTCAGGACTTTACAATCCTTTCTCATTTATAATTTGTAAGAGTGCATTGCAAAATATTTCCAGTTAAAGAACGTGCAATAAACGCATTATGTCACCTTGCAAATGGTTCGGTCGACCGTTATTGGATGCACTTGCAGTGGAAATACTCTTTATTGTGTACACTATGTTTCACGAATAATCTTCAAACTCAACTCGCTTCCACGTTGTAGAAGGAGCACAAACATTACTCTACATGAGTATTCTCTACCCTTAGGGTCCTCAGTACAATTACGACCCACCCTATAATTGCCTATATGTGTGTGTGGTGACGGTGCTGGCAGTTTGGACAGTGTTGTGAGCTGCATCTCTCCCAGACTGAAACTCTGATGTGAGAACGTGAGGACTGCAGATGCTGGAGATCAGAGTCCAGAGTATGGTGCTGGAAAAGCACAGCAGGTCAGACAGCCTTCGAGGAGTAGGAAAATCAACGTTTTATGTCGGAGCACTTCATCAGGAATGCCGTCGATGTAGTAGAGTGTGAAGGCCAGGAGAGGAGGCATTGCTTCACTTTAAACAACACAGAGGCTGACAGATCCACTATGCACACGGATACACACAGTGACACGCAGGTACGCACATTGACGAATACAGACATGCAAAGACACACAGAAATGAATGCAAATACACAGACACACACAGAGAGAAACTGATGCAGTTACACTGATACTAATACAGGCAAGCAGAGACACACACAGATACACAGTCGTCAATATAGGCACACAGTGACACACTGATGTTTGTACAGATATGGAGAATCTGCCAGTATTTACCTTTTCGCATGGTGACTTCCTCAATATTTCACTTGCTGTGTGTCGTGTGTGTCAATATTTCTGTTTCACTTCAGGAAATTCTTTGCACCCTCTCTATAGCGTCGACATCTTTTCTATGATAAGGTGACCAGAACTGAACACAATGTTCCACGTGTGACAATGAACCCTTCCGCTAATTAAACCAAACAGCCAGAAAACATAAGTCATCTCGAAAACTGTTAAAGTACGAGTGACAAATCCCAAATTCCACTCTTTAAGGATAAATAACATCAATTTATTCCTTAACTCTAAAAGTGAACATATAACAACATCTAATTAAACTCTAAGCCCCTCTTTCTCTGAACTGATTGGTAAAGAAAAGCCCATATTAAAATTGCATCAACTTAATATCAAATCCATACAGCATCCATCATCTCCAGTGTCATTCTTCCTTCAGCTGAAGATCTCCCTGGTTTGTATTCTGAATTTTAGTGCAGGGATGTTTCATACTAAAACGGCATCTTTGAAACAGATAGTTTTGCATGGCAGGCTCTCTCGAGATGGCAATTACTCTCAGTCAAACTATCGAACAGCCTGCCTCTTTCATTTCCCTCAACTTTCGATCATCTCATTGTTTGGATGTTGTCAAAACAATAAATTCAAAATCGATTTATTTTGGTTTACTGGGGCATAATTTAATATGATTGGTGAAATTCGAATTGTTGTCAAAACCGCAACCAAAACTCAAGGCATCTATTTCACAGCATGCTTTAATTTTTCCAGTGTACTCTTAGACTGCTAGCTAGTGACATTAACACTAATGGATAACAAAGGCATTACAGAGAAAGGATTTGACCTCAGATTATGCAGCTGAATCAGCCTAAATGCAAATTCTAGGTACTATGGGTCAAAAACACAAGAATAGTTTTTATGTTGCCTTGTAGTATTTCTTTACTCATCCCTGCATTATACGGGAATTCATGGGAATTTCTATCAAAGGTAGTGTGATCATTTTGGGAGACTTCAATCTTTGTATAATCTGGGGCAGACGTATTCGTAAGAGTGATGTTATCCAAGATCCTTCCTGAGTGTTTAGTCAGTGTTTTTTGAATAACACATTGTGTGAATAGCTAGGGATGTAACTATCGACCATTGGGTGATGAACCTGAGTGAATGAGTAATATCACACCGAGATCCTCCAAGGAATTATACCGGAATTAAAAGAGATTATAGCATTTTAAAGTGACCATAGAGCACACCCGAGCATCGGAAACAAAGCCAATTACATGATTTTGAGAGAGAACTGATCAAGGTTAACAGACTGAAATGCCAGGCTAAAAATAAACAGTGGAAAACATTAAGAGCCAGGGAGTCCTAGTTACGTACAACACATAAACGGACCCCTCGATCCAACTCGCCCACCGCGACCAGATATTCTTTCCGAATCTCGTCCCATCTGCCAGCATTTGGCCCATATTCCACTAAACCCTTTTTATTCATATACCAATTCAGATGCCTTTTGAATGCTGCGAACGTACAAACCTCCACCACTTCCGCTGGCAGTACACTCCATACTAACACCACACTCAGCGTAAGAAAGTTGTCCCCGAGATCCCTTTTAAATCTTACATCTCTCACCCTAAACCTATGCCCTCTAGCTCTGTTCTCCATCACTCCAGGGAAAATACCTTGCCTGTTTGTCCTATCCATGCCCACATGATTTTACAAAACTCAAGAATGTCACCCCTCAGCCTCTGACTGTCCAGGGAAAATATTCCCATTCATTTCAGCCTCTCCCAATAGCTCAAAACATACTTGTAAATCTTTTCTGAGCACTTCCAAGTTTCACAACATCGTTCCAATAGGAAAAAGGCCAGAATTTCGCGCAATATTCCAAAAGTGTCCTAACCAGTGCCCTGTACAGCTGCAACATGACCTCCCAACACCTATACACAATGATCTGGCGAATAAAGGAAAGCATACCAAACAACTTCTTCACTATCCTCTTACCTGCAACTCTACTTTCAAGGAGCTATGAACTCCAAGAACCATTTGTTCAGCAACACTCCATTGAACCTTACCATTAAGTGAATAATTCCTGCTCAGATGCACTTTCCCGAAATGCAGCACCTCACATTTATCTAAATGAATTCCATCTGCCACTCCTTAGCCCATTCGACCATCTGATCAAGATCCCGTTGAAAGCTGACGTAACCTTATTCACTGTCCACTTAATCTCAAATATTTGGTGTCATCTGTAAACTTAACTGTACCTCCTAATGACGAAACGTAGTGGCCCCAGTATTGATCTTCGTGTCACACCATCGGCCTCCAGTGTGCAAAATAAACTTCCTCAACCGCCTGTTATCTTCTACCTTTCAGCCAGTCTGTATCCAAACGGCTATGTCTCCTGGTATTCCATGACATCTAACCTTGCTAACCCATCTTTCATGAGAAACCTTTTCAACACCTCACTGAAGTCCATATAGATCACGTCCAATGTCTGCCCTCATCAATCCTTTCATTACTTCTTCAAAAAAACGCAATCAAAGTCTTGAGACATGATTTCCCACACACAAAGCTGACTATCCCTCGTCACTCCTTGCCTATCTAAATGTAAATCCTATCTCGCAGGATTTTCTTCAATAATTTACCCACGACTGATGTCGGGATCACTGGTCTATAGTTCCTTCCCTTTCCCTTACCACCTTTCTTAAATGGTGGCAGCACGTTAGAGAGCCTCCAAAATTCTATCACCTCACCTGTAATGATCGACGGTACAAATTTCTCAGCAAGAGTTCCAAGATACACCTGATAAGTTCTTGGGATTTATCTGCTTTTATGCGTTTCAAGACATCCAGCACCTCCTCCTCTTTAATATGGATGTTTTTCAAGGTGACACATTCTGTTTCCCCACATTCTATAGCTTCCATGTCCAGTAAACCCTAATGCAAAATACCCGTTAAATATCACCCCCATCTGATGTGGCTCCGTGAAAAGGCTGCCTTGCTGATCTTTGAGCAGCCATACTTTCGCCCTACTTACCCTCTTGTCTTTTATATGTTTATAAAAACCCTTTGGATTCTCCTTTGCCCTATTTCCAAAGCTATCTCATTTCCCATTTTTACACTCTTGATACCCTTCTTAACTATACACCTCCTAGCTTTATAGTCTGCGGATTTACTTGATTTCTCGTGTCTGTACCTGACCAATACTTCCTTCTTTTTCTGAACCAAATCCTTAATTCCCTATGCATCCACAATTCCCTGCACCCACCAGCATTTCCAACCACCCTAACAGGAATACTGCCTCGTGACTGCCGTTATCTCGGTTTGGAAGGCTTCCCATCTTCCAATGAAACACGTTTCATTCTCTCAAAATGGAATCTCCCCAGTTCTTGCATCTCATGAAACTCCTACTTGAAAATAATGGAAAATTAAAGAACATTCCAAATGAAGGCTTTGATGAGTTGAGCTCTAGTCAGTCCTGTAGATCTGGGGGTTACCAGGTGAACAGACAATTCTTTCTACCAGAGCAGCACCAGGTCAGTGTCAGACACATAGATAGAATGGGCAAATAGATACATATCTGAACTCACATCTCTCAGCCTGAGAATCTGAAGCTGTGTACAGCCATTCTGGTAAACATCTACAAAATTAGGTCATCAAGATCGGTCCAATAGTCTAACCAAAAACAAATCAGTTATTCAGACTAAAATATCCTTCAGGTTCCACAACGCATTTTCGGTGACATCCTGCAAGTTCTATGAATCCCGCTCCCTCTAACTTCTTGCAGGAAACATGTCCCTTCCGACATTGGTACCTTCCTCCAGGTTCTGCAGCCCTTCTAACCTCCATAACATGGGGCGGACTCTGCAACTCTACAAAGCTTCCTTCCTCTGCAATGCTGTCCAGATGGGCACTAGAGGATGGTGGGGGTTACACTGTTAGGAAGGGATATCAGGATTATAGGAGTTTGCAGTTATTAGTAATATTGAAATGGTTAAGTTTGACTTCGGTAATTTTGAGGGTTCACACCAATAAAGCAAGTTAGAGCTAAGGGGGATTGTAGGGACTGGAAAAGTTTTCACAGTTTATGAGTTTTGTGGGGACTGGAGGAAGCTACCAAATTAGGGAGGGTTTAAGATTGAAGGATTCTGCGGAAAACATTTCCTGGGTTAAAGGCAGGATTCTTGGTAGTGTGGAGTAGCAGAAAAATCTTGGGGTCCATGTCCATAGCTCCTTCAAAGATGCCAGCCAACTTGGTAGGGGTGGTCCGAAAGCGTGTGATGTGATAGCTTTCATTAGCAAAGGGATTGAGTTTCAGACCTGTGAGGTTAGGCTGCAGCTCCATACAGCGCTGGCCATACCACTCTTGGAATATTGTGTTATGTTCTGGTCGCCTCATTATAGGAAAGATGTCGAAGCTGTGGAGAAGGTGCAGAAGAGATTTATCAGGTTGATTTCTGGATTGGAGGGCAGGCCAAATGAAGAAATGTTGGGGAACCCAAGGCTTTTATCTTTGGACTGAAGAAGAATGAGATCTGACTAGATAGAGGTGTACGGGATGATGAGAGGCATGCATAGAGAAGATGGACTGAGAATGTTCCCATTGTGAAACCGGCTATAACGAGGGGGAATAATTTTAAGGTAAGTGGAGGAAGGTTTATGGGAGATGTCAGAGGTAGGTACTTTACACAGAGTGGAGGGTGTGTGGAATGCACTGCCAGCGTTGGTGGTAGAGAGTTATATTATAGACATTTAATTAACTTTTGGATGCGCACATGGATGAAAGTAAAATGAATTTCTCAAAATGGAGACCTGTGACCTGTGGTGTTCCACAAGTATCCGTGTTGGGTCCACTGTTATTTGTGATATGCATAAATGATTTGGAGGAAGGTATCGGTTGCCTGATTAGCAAGTTTGCAGCTGACTCTAAGATTGGTGGAGTAACAGATAGTGATGGGGACAGTCAGAGAATACATCAGTGGAAAGATTGATTGGAGTATGGGCAGAGAAATGGCAAATGGGGAGTTCAATCCGGGAAAATGCGAGGTGATGCATTTCAGAATATCCAATTCAACAGCAAACTAAATGGAAACGTCCTGGGGAGAATCGACGTAAAGAGATCTGCGTATTCATGTCCATTGTTCCTTGAAGGTGGCAATACAGGACCGTAAAGTGGCACACAGCATGATTTCCTTCACTGGATGGGATATTGAGTAAGAGTTGGCAGATCATGTTACAGTTGTATTGGACTTTGGTTCGATCACATTTGGAATGTTACGTACAGTTCTGCTCACCACATGACCAAAAGGATGTGGATGCTTTGGAGAGGGTGCAGAGGAGGTTCACCAGGATGTTGCCTGGTATGGAAGGGGCTAGCTATGAAGAAAGTTTGAATAGATTCGGATTGTTTTCATTAGAAAGACAAAGGTTGGCTGGGGACCTGATTGATGTCGACAGAATCATGGGAGGTACTGACAGGGTGGATAGCAAGAAGCAGTTTTCCGCAGAGTGCGGAACTCAATTACAAGGGATCATGAGTTCAAAGTGAGAGGGGAAAGGTTCCGGGCAGATAAACGTGGAACGGTCTTTATGCAGAGGATGGTGGGTGCATGGAACGTGTTGCCAGCGGAGGTGGTAGAGGCGGGAACGATGACGTCATTTCAGATGTACCTAGACAGATGCATGAATGGGAATGGAGCGAAAGGATACAAATCCTTAGAAAATAGGAATCAGGTTTAGACAGAGGATCTGGATCGGCACAGGCGTGGAGGGCCGAAGGGCTTGTTCCTGTGCTGGAATTTTCTTTGTTCTTTTCTTCTTTGAGTGGTCTGCAGGTTAGTTTCATCTTAGAATAGGATAAAAGATCGGCACATCATCAAGGGCCAAAGGGACTGTGCTGTGCTGTGCTGTTCTGTGTTCTGAATAGGGAGGGTCACAATGGCAGTAAGAGGTTTTGGGAGGCTGGAGAGGATGGGATTGCTAGGATTGTCGGAGGTAATAGAGACAGCAATGGTCTGATCTGAAGCAGATCAGGTGTGGGGAGAGTTGTGGGGACTGGAGGTGGTTTCACAGGGAGGGAGGACCATAGAGTGACAGGATGTTTCAGAAATGTGGAGAGCTGCAAGGCGTGTAGGAGTTCACGGAGATGGGGAGGTTGGGAGGGAAGGAGGGAGCAGTTTACAGGGAGAAGGATGTTGATAGGGTGGAACAGTTCACACAGACAGGGAGGATTTTCGGTGAATGGAGCAGCTTACAGAGATAAAGCGAGTTGTACAGACAGGAAGACCAAACAGAGATATGAAGGGTAGTCGTGACTGAAGATGTTTATAAATATAAGAAGTTTTACTTCTGCAGATTGTCAGAACTGGATCGAGAGAATCACAGACTTTCAGCTGATTCTGCAGATCGGGAGTGCTGCAGGGGCCTGAGAGGATTGTCAAGTCTTCACAGAGTGATCGAGTCCTAAGGACTGGAAGAGTTTACGTAGATACAGAAACCTTGAAGACAATGTGTACCTCCTTCGTTTTCTTGAATAGAGCCTCATTATCGCTCATCAGCCAGGGATCCCTAAACCTGCCAGCTTTTCCCTTCACTCTAACAGGGACATATTGGATTCTTGAGATTACACTTTCAAAAACCTCCCATATGCCAATCATTCCTTAGGAAGAATCCAAAGAGATCAAACAAATGTATCACAGATAAAATATTAACTAGACCAGCGAAAAGGACTCCTTTAAGATCAACAAGGCTGCCTATGGCACCACGGGGGTTGGAAAGGTATGCGAGTATTTCACGGCATTTTTTAAATGGAGAAGGATATGGAAGCTCGAGAGTTTGGAGAAATAAACAGTGATAACTTGAAAAGTGTCCATGTTATAGAGGAGCTGGTACTAGATGTCTTTAGTCGCATCAAGGTGGATAAAGCCCTGGGACCTGATCAGGTGTATCCAAGAATTTCTGGACAGCTTGGGAAGTCGTTGTTGGACTACTCCTTAAGATATTTGTATCATTGATAGCGACAAGTGAGGTCCATTATTTTTAAAAAGGTGGTAAGGAGTCGCCATGGAGCAAGAGAAAAGTGACCCTGAAGTCGGTGGCAGGCAGGTTGTTGGAAGGGATTTTGAGGGACGGGATATACATGTATTTGGAAAGACAAGGAATGATTAGGGAGAGTCAATGTGGGGTTGTGTGTGCACAATCGTGTCTCACTAACTTGTTTGAGTTTATTTGAAGTGACAAAAAAAAAATTGATGAAGGCAAACTGTGGATGTTGTCTATATAGATATTGGACAAGGTTCAACAAAGCAGACTGATTAGCAAGGTTAGATAACTGATTAGCAAGGGAGAAATAGCCAATTGGACACAAAATTGGCTTGCAGGTATGAGACAGAGGGGGATTATGGAGGGTTGATTTGTGGACTGAAGGTCTGTGAGCAGCAGTGTGCTGCAAAGATGGATATTGAGTTCGTATGTAAATTAGTTGGATGTGACTATATGAGGTATGGCCAGTAGGTTTAAAGAAGACACCAAAATTGGAGGTGTAGTGGACAGTGAAGAAGGTTAGTTCAGAATACGACAGGATCTTAATCAGATGAGCCAATGGAGCAAGGAATGGCAGATGTTGATAACTGTGAGCTGTTGGATTTTGGAAAGGCAAATCAGGCCAGATCAGACCGAGTCATATACACAGACTCGGTGGTTGGCAAATGTCTGGCAATGGGAGTGCACTGTCGTGTTATCCAACTTTGGAGGATTAAGTGTAAAAAGGACTAATTTTAAATGGTGAAAGGGTTGCAGCATTCTGTTGTGCAGAGGGAGCTCGGTTACATTGTGCAGGGCTCACAAAATGTTGTTTTGCAGATAATTCAGAAGGCAAATTGAATATTATCCTTCATTGCTGAAGGGATGCACTTCATAATCAGGAGGTTATGTTGGAGCTTGATATTGTGCTGGTGAGGCCACACCTGGTGTCCGTTGTACAGATTTGGCCTACTTACTTGAGAAATAACGTGCTGGCACGGTCTTTAGTGCAGCAGAGTTTCACTATGTTGATTCTAGATTTGAGAGCATTGAATAACGAGGAGAGATTAAGTAGACTGGGACTATACTCATTGGAAATTCTAAGAATGAGTGGGGGTCTTATGGAAACATAAAATTATGAAAGGAAAAGATAAGATAGAAGTAAGGAGGTTGATCCGTTGTTGGGTGAAACTAGAACTCAGGGGAATAGCCTCAAAATGAGGGGGACCGGAATTAAGACTGAGTTGAGAAGAAACATCTTCACCTGAATCTTGGAATTCCCTGCTGAGTGAAGTAGTTGAGTCGACTTCGCTGAATGTTTTTAAGGCAAAAACAGAGTTTGGAACAGTAAATGAATTATGGGGAATGGTTAGAGGGCGAGTAAGTGTCGCTGAGTCTATGAAAAGATCCACCCTGATGTTATTAAATGGTGGAGCCGGTTTGAGGGGTCAGATAGCGTACTCCTTCTCCTAGTCCCTGTATTCCTATGGCAATTCTGATTAAGATCCTGTGACTGACTATATTTTACCAAACTCCCCACATTAATTGGTGTTCGGGCCCACACAGTTAGAGGTAAGTTGGCTTTCCTCCCGCTCTTAAAGCACACCATTCCCACACCACCTCCCAGCTTACCAGAGATCTAGGAAGTAAATAGCATCCCGGGAACAAGTGCCATCTTTGAAAGCCTATAGTGGACATGAATAAGCACCGTCCGTGTGGAGCTATCATGCACACCTCCTGATATTGAGCCGATACATAGCTAGCAGGGGGAAATTACTGCCCTCCTCAAACCCACATTGTGGGCAGGGGCATGGAGCTCCTCCTGGGTGGAGAGGGTCACAGGCAGGACTTGCACTTCCCTCAGGATCAGGAGTGGTGGCTATGACACCAGATCATGCCTGCCTGCTCTAAGTTTTCCCTCCTCCAGGATAGAGCAAACTTAGCCATCGGGCCGAATGAACCGTATTGTTGGGAGATCAATGTCTTTCTCCACTCCGTCAGCGCAAGGGGAGACTCAGGGACAATTTCATCATTCCCATTGAGAATGACAAACAAGAGGCAGCGAGATTGTATTAACTTCAAGAAAGTCCTCAGGGAACATCTCACTGAATGTACCATTTATCACACCACAGCCCACGGTGCTCAGATTGCTCAGGAACAGTTTGGGTCGAGCTTAGAAACAGCAAGGTAAAACAAATCGACAGCAAAACTTCAGGGCAAATTTTGCACACGATATGAACAGGGAATTAGTTATGCAAGAAAGTTCTGGCAGACCTCAGCAAGTCTCGTATCATCTGTAGGAAGAAAGCAGAGTTAGCACGTAAAATCTGGGGACTCGTCATTAGAACAGTTTTTGTTTCCCGTCTCCAGCATCCGCAGCTCTTTGTTTTATTTTAGCTCAGCAAGTATTGTGCATACTGCAATATTAATGGATGAATTAATCTGGGAAAGTGGGGAAGAGGTGAGGGCAGAAGTGCAGGAGATGGGTCAGTTACAGCGGAACGCCCTGACCATCAGAGTTTGGGAGGGGGTGAATCCTCGGCTGAGGGTAAAGGAGGGCATATTGTAGGTCCCCACTGGAATTCAGCAACATCTGAACTGATGTTCAGGTTCCAGAGAAAGTGAGAAAATGCAGTAGCTCTGAGCAGATCACTGGGAGGGCATGGTGGCTCAGTGGTCAGCACTGCTGGCTCACAGCACCAAAGACTCGGGTTCAATCCCACCTTCTGGTGACGGTGTGCGGTTTGTACATTTTCCCTGTGTCAGCGTCGATTTCCTCCTGGAGCTTGGCATTCCTCCCACAGTCCAATAATGCACAGTTTCTGTGCAGTGCGCTTGCTAAATTGCTCTGCAGTATCCAGGGATGTGTAGGTTAGGTGAAATAGCTGTGGTAAATGTAGAGTTACCGGGGTAATGTATCGGTGTGTCTGGAGGGTCAGTGTGGACATGGTGGACTGCAGAGCCTGTTTCCACAAGGCATGACTTCAATAATTTCTAATAACATATGTGTTTGTCCACCCTTCCCGGATTCCTACCTATAAGTGCTGCCTTGATTTGACTTACCGAATGTTTGTCTAAAATAAACTCCGTCTGCCCTTTCGCACTTTCGTCCATCTGATCAGGATCCAGTTGTACTCTGACTTAACCATCTTCACTGACCACTACACCTCTCAGAGTGGAACATTCTCATGTGGAGAAATGTCTGTGCCCCCTCTACAATGAGGGAGTTATTTGTCGTTATCAGTATTTTGGTGATTATCTTCAAACTCACTTACCATTTCTACTAAACTCACATACAAATCATTTCTGTGAATGGTAAATTCCACTGGATCCTTGTGCACACTGCGGGGCACAGGTCTCCTGTCCAAAAAACAATCTTCCACCACCATCTCTGTCTCCTACCTTAGAGCCAATTTCCCTCAGCTCTCACTGGATTCTGTGATGTAACTTTGTTAACCAGTTTCTCGAATGCCTTACTGTAGTCCATGTAGCCAACCTCCACTGCTGTATCTTCATCAATCTTCTTTATCACATCTTCAAATGACTTGTTCATGTTAATGAGACATGATGTTCCATGCTTAAAGCCATGTCGAGTATCTTTAATCAGTCCTTGCTCTTCAACATACAATGATCAGGTCGCAGGGATTTATCTACCTTTACGCATTTTAAGAATTCCACCCTTTCCACTTATGTAATATGGACACGTTTCAAGATGTCACTGTTTATTTCCCAAGTTCGCTAACTTCCACATTCTTCTTCAGAGTAAATACTGATTTGAATTATTCATTTAGTAACTCACCCATCTCCTATGCTTCCACAAATAGATGGCCTTGCTGACCTTTAAACAGACCTGTTCTCCCCCGAGATACTCATTTGACCTTCACGTATTTGCAGAATCTCGTTGGATTCTCCCTTACCCTATTTGCTGAAGATATCTCATGATCCATGTTGTCCTTTTGTTTTCCCTCCTGAGTATAAACTTTCTGCCCTTGTACTCCTCGAAGGATTTACCCGATCCCTGCTATCTACACCTATCGTATGCTTCCTTCTCTACCTTGACCATTGCCTCAATTTCGCTAGCCATCCAGCATTCTCTACACCTACCAGTCTTACCCTGCTCATGAACAGGAACATACTGTCGCGAGACTCTCTAATTTCATTTGTGAATGCCTCCCACTTTCCTGCCATGAGCTTCTCCCAAGCAGCTTTTCAAAGTGTTTGCCGAAACAAGCTTGGTCTCCTCCTGTCTCTCTGTAATAGACTCGAGAGGCTGATTGACCTCATCCTGTCCCACTGTAACAGATTCAAGAGGCTGAATGGTCTCCTCCTGTCCCTCTGTAACAAGCCTAAGAGGTTGAATTGCGTCCTCCTGTCCCTCTGTAACAGGTTCAAGATGCTGAATGGAACGATTGGAAGGAATGGCCTCCTCCTATCTCACTCTAACGAGCCCGAAAGCCTGAATGGTCTCTTTCTATCTCTGTAACAGGCACAATGCGGACATAATTGCTTCCTCCCGATCCTGAGCAGCAGTCTCGATTCTCTGAATGATATCTCAATTTCATGGAGAAAAAAAATAACGAAGGTGCACGTTAAACAAGTTGCAGCACTACATAAAGTCAATGGGCAATAAATATTGTACCCTCGATTACGGTCTCTGGGAACCTGCCCACCCATCATCTTACTCAGCTGCTCTGTTATTTTATTCCTACCTCCTGTTAAAAACAGTGTGGAACATATATAACCCTGCAGTGATCTGGCAATATTTCCACATTTCAGGAGGAAAGATTAAAAAAGACTGAAAGAATGATGGTCCATCCCTCAGCAACCATGATCTGTTCCACCAGACTGAGTAAATATTCCCTTTTTTTGAAATAGGAAAAGTGATGTAAGGAAGGGGTTAACTGATCCTGTTTGTTCAGTGACTGTGATTAATGTCAGTCTCCATGGATTGCAATTATCCCAGTGGATGGTTTCCAGCTTGGAATGATAAATGGGCTCCGTTCAATGTGTTATCCCATAGCATGAGTGGAAGCATCATCGACAGCACTAACAAGGATCCGCAGCTCCAGAGTGGGGAAGGAGAGATCAGGATCTGGGAGCATTAGACAAAATGTTCCAACAATGGATCAAAATCTGAGAACAATGGGCTGGCAAGTTCACATAATGGACAGGCGTTTATCCTGGCATGTTTGGTATCTTTCTTCATATTACGATCGATTCTCATTACCACGTAAGATCGACCTGGTACTTCACATTATTCAATATGTTTATTATCCAATCCTGGCTATCATTGGTGCCCCTGGTAAGTCTCATGTTCAATCATTAAATCTATAAATCGGGTGTGATTGTAACACTGTTATTTACATGACTCGACTCCACTTGTTGCTGTTATTATTCCCGCTGAGACTCTCAATGCAGTTATTCTAACTGCATCAGGGAGCTTATTTCTTCATTCACTCCCTCATTGCTTCTCGCAGTGTCCCTCATAGACTTCTGTGCTGACTTACTGAATTTCAGCTGTGAACCCTGATTCATGATACCACTGCCGTTTTTACTTAAATTTTCAGAGCAGGGCGGTCACCATCTTCTGTTCTAGTTATAAACTCAATTTCCTTCCTCCAACTCCATCTCACCCCTGGCCAGTATTGAAGTCTGAAGCAGACGAATCTCAAATGTAATGTTGCTTTTGGCCATGACCTGATCCCTGATCCCTGACACCAGACCCTGACCATTCCTATTTTAACTACGAACACCTTCAGAATATACTTCATTGGTTCATCCCCTCTGATCATAAAACGTCAAGCAATGAAATACAGTGTTATTGAAGCCAATGACATGCTGCTGACTTTCCCAGCTTTCAATCTGCAGAAGCAAATCTGAGTCAATAGTCCATGGCTTGTGTATGACCTCACACCAAAATCCCATTCAACCTGTCATTCCTGTGCACTCTGATCTATTTTGTAATCGGGTCCTGCAATGCGTTTACTTTAATATTCACAAGCATTTCCACAGATCTATCCATGAACGTTCCTCCGTCTCTCTCTACCTATGATTCCAATTTCTACCTGTTGTTGATATTAAAAGTCAGGTTTTCCATGTGTATTCTCTCTCGGACAACGATTTTCACATCTGCCACAACCCCAGACCGACACACGCATGTGTACATAAAACCCCTTGCCTTGCGCTGCATCATGGAGATGCAAGGACATTAATTTGTGGGAGCCTCACTTACTGTCACTTGCAGTATCGGCTGCAAATCTTCCCATGCTCGGCAGACATCCAGTGCATGTTGAGCCGCAATATCCTGACGGAGGTTTGCATTACTTCACATGTTAGGCAGATAGTCCAGCCTACTGAGCAATACATTGGCATAGTCTGCACAGTTCTCCATGCTGGGCTGTTACCTTGCCCCAGGTTATCTTGTCTGGGCTGATTCTGGGCGGGTGATTCAGCATTCGATGTCACAGACATTTTCGACTCAATCAGCAATGATTTATTCATGTTCTCACTCTCGTGATTCAACGCACCAAGGACTAACTCCCCCAGATAGACACACTCCTCTGTCTTGTCTTTCCCCTCCATCTTTCCACATCATGTTCACAGTTAATGAATTGCCTGTTTCCATCTTTCATGTGAATCTCCCTCTGTATCTTTCCCTAGCCTTGATTTTTGCCAGGCTAGTATGTAGAGTACTGGCATTGTGAAGCACGGAAACGATTAAATGGTGTGTGTCAGACTCTTGTTTTCTTCTTGGTGTGTCCCATGTGGTGCTTCATGTTGGACCAGAGGCTTTCAGCAACTTTGAGACACGTCTTTGAAACTTGGTCTGCGCCTGTACACTGAACGCCTGTGTTTGCCCCTCTCAGCTAAAGGTACGGTCGTTAATACGAGGAAGCCCCTCGAATATCATTGTGAAGGGACAGGCATCTAACTTGTAGCTGAGGGGCTTCTGACTGTCTCCTGTTATTGAAAAGTTAGTGAAGGTGCTGGGGATAATTTGCTGGAGGTTGTGCTGTGAGCTGCCTCAGACATTCAGGGAGACCTGAAGATTTGGTGACCCAACTGTGCATAGAGCATGGGGACTGTAGTTACAGCATCTGGTTCTGTAACATGAACAGCAAATACAGCAGAGGCTGCAGAGAGTGGAACCTCGCAAACCACGGATTGGTGTGTGCGGAGAAAGGGATCTATCATATCTGTGTCTCAGCATGCACAAGCACAAAGTCTTACTCTCCCCTTTACACACACTGACGCACACTCTCCCTATCTGCTCCAAACACACACCTCCCCTCTCTCACATGCGCACTCTGTATGTCACACGCACGCATACACACACTCTCTCTCCCTCCCACACTCACGCACACACTCTCCCTCACATGCACATTGTCTATTTCTCTCTCTCCTTGACACAGACATCGGCCCTCTTTCACATGCACACACATATACACACACATACACTTATGCAAATCTATGGACTGAATTTGTGCATGCAAATTTGTGTTTGCAGATACATTTTATTTTGTTCAAAAAACATACAATTTGTAGACAGTCAGTCAATGTGTATTTTATAACTTACTACGTTGGAAATAAACCCAGTCTGACTCCGGGTGGAGACACAGACAGACTCCAAACAAATCCTCACTCCTAAAATACATTTCTGACCAGAGGGCTCACCTCCTTCACATCGTTAATACCTGACGGTCTCTCGAAGCAGTCACTTGAAAGAAATTCTGCGATTTGCATGTTAATCAAACAAAACCTACACTTCCATCCTAATTGATTAAATATTTCGGAGCCATCATGCATGTGTTCAATTCATGTGCATGAGCTGTACAACGTTTTGCTATTTTCCTTCTAAGTCTTGTCTAAGATATTCCTCTCTTACTAACACCTGATGAAGGTGCAGCGCTACGAAGGCTTGTGTTTTCCAATAAATCTTTTGGACTTTAACATAGTGTCATGTGATTTTTTACCTTTTCTAACACAGTCCAGAACCAGCATCTCCATTTCATGGCTTTTATTTCTTAGCCACTGCCGTCTCCTAGCAAATTTCTTTCCTAACTTCACGTGATCTTGTCTCACATATTAATCTTTTTGTGATACATTATGCAATGCTGTCTGGAAGTCCAGTTTTCATTCATCTATAGGATCCCCTTTATCCACCTGGTTTGTCACTTTTGTAAAAAAAAAAAGATGTTAGTCAAATCATTCAAACATGATTTATCCCTCATACAACCATGTGATAGATTGTGGCTTGACTTTGAAAACTTCATGTTACTAATTCCTTCAGAACAGATTCTAAACATTTGTCTTCAATACCACCAGTTTGCTCAAATCTTTCCATTCCCTAGCGTGGTTGGTTCTTCTAATTTCTTTCTTTTCTATAACCTCTACATTCCCTTTCGACTCCTGTGCAACAGGATCAAGGCTGGAAAAGATCTGCTCCAATTGTGGTGTAAGAGGCATGACTGGCTGATTGGGCACATTCTGTTCCTGCTTGACACACACGATGGGCTGAAGGGCCTCCTGGTATTCCAATATTACAGTCTTGATGGGCTGAATGTCCTCTTTATAGTCTCGATTGGCTAATTACCGCCCTGGTGTTCCAACATTATGGTTTATATGGCTTGAGTGTCCAATCCCTGTTCCTGAACAAGTCGATCAATATTGCAATGTTCTTCTCCTGTTGTTCAGTGAAGGTTTGGGGGCTTATGGAATCACCTTGCTGTTATGTCGCATTTCAAGGGCTGAATTGTGCAGGCAAGTTGTGTTACCTTTACTGGCTAATTTAGTTGTTAGCAGTGCAGCCTCATAGCACCAACGATACAAGCTCAATTCCAGCCTCAGTTGACTGTCCGTGTGTAGTTTGCACATAATCCGAATGTCAATGTGGGTTTTCTCTGTGTACTACAATTTCCTCCCAGCCCCAAGATGTGCAGGTTAGATGGAGTGGCCATGCTAAATTGTCATCACGTCCTGGGATGTGCAGGCTGTGTTCATCAGTCATACAGAATGCAGTGATAGGTGTGTGGGGGTGGTTGTGTGGTTGGATGGGATGATCTTCGAAGTATCCGTGTGGAGGCGATGGGTCAAATGACCTGTTTCCACACTGTAGCGATTCTTAGATTAACCTCTTCTCTGCAGAAATCAGTTGAGCGAATAATCTGAGTTAATCCCAATATCCTTTCCTCAGTGAGGAGATTAAATCTGTGCACACTACACCAGATGTGATCCCATTAAAATAGTGTACAGCAGCAGCAAAACTTTACCATCCTGCTGTAAGGTTCCCACCCAGGTTAGAGCAGTCTCAGCTCTCTCGGGGAACACACAGCAATGCTGAAAGATCATTGTCCTTCTCTACTCTACAGCATAACGGGAGATTTGCTTACAATGCCACAAAGACACTTGAGAAGAACTGGTAAGGTGTGGTGAGATAATATCAATGTTGAGACCTGCCTCGCCAAACATCTCGCCTGAGTCTATCGTTAATCTCCCCAGAGCCCACGTTACTCAGATTCCATAGAATATGCTAAGGTGGCGGTTCGAAACAGCAAGGAGAAGAAAACATTGATAGGAGCTATATTTCAATGTGAAAGCTGCAATATAAATATTGGGTATGAAATAGGAAATTAGCTGTACACGTTTTTGAGTACAGCAGTAATAAAGGACAGCTTCAAATTATATCTGACCATTATTAACCCACCTGCATGGTAATGCTTGGAAAATGGATTTCATGAACATGTATGAGATGGATTACTTTAATGGATTGGTTGAACACCCAACTAGAGATCAGGTGAATTTGGAATTGGTGTTAATTGAGAAAGAGATAATTGAAAACGTTGGTGTTAAGGAGCTTCATGGAATTGTGATCCTAATAAAAACATAATCTTACACGATATCTGAATACCAAGCAGTTTTTGTTTCTTAAATTACGTGTATTTTTCTGAGTCATGCAAGCCATAACACATGGGGATAAGTTGGCTTCAGTAAATTTGAAAGGTACATGAGAAAGACTTAATGACAGGCAATGTCTGTTACTTATAGAAACATGTAAGGAGTATAATATGCTTATGTCCCTCCCAGGTATAAACAGCAAAAGGGAATGGTGACTCAACCAATGGGGCAATCCGTGTGTGAAGCCGGACACCATTGGTAGATTGTGACATGAGAGCTTCACATCCGTTTTACTTGGAAGAAGTTGGAGGCAAGTAATTGTTTCAAGAAGACTGGACTGGGAAGCTCTTGAGCTGGTTGATATAAGATGCGAGCAGGGATTGATGGTTTTGGCAGGTATAAAATTCGAGAGGTCCCCAGGTCTGGATGAGTTGTAACACAGGGTGCAGTGGGAGACATGGGCTGAAAGGCTCTGTTTCAGTAGAATCTGGTCAAAGAACAAGGACCAGGGTACTGGGTGTGGGGAGAGGCACCCTTTACAGGGAGGCTGGTGGAGATAGACAAGGAAACTCTAGATCATTGAGTATCATATCAGTATCACAGAAACTATTTTTTAAAATACGGAAGGAGAAAATAGATCTTAATTTAGAAAGGCAATGTTTGATCAGGGATAGTCAGCATGCAGTCATCAGAGGGAAGTCAGGCTGAAGAAGTTTTATTGATGTATTTCGAAGAGGACATGTATATGTTTTCGCAGCCAGGTCTTTGACAATTCCCCAGGGGGGAAACTGATAAAGAAAGTACAATCTCATGATATTAAGGGTAACTTCGTAGGTGGAATTCATATCATCTTCGTGGCAGGAGACAGAGAGTGGTGGGAGAAAGCTGTTTGTCTGTCTGGAGACCAGTGTTCCCTGGTGTACTACAGGGATGAGTGCTGTGTCCCATATTACTTGTGGTATTTATAAACGATGTAGACATGAATATGGAGTTGGCTGGTGGGGAGAGTGAAAAATAATTCTGTGTTTGACATAAGATTGGCTGGGTGGGTGGCAGTGAGGAGGAAGGATTTATGTCAGAGGAAGGTGTGGATGGAACGGTCAGATGGATAGATCAATGGCAGATGGAACGTAATCCTAATAAATATGAGGTGATGCACTTTGGAAGAAGGAACCTGACAGGGGAGGACTCAATGAATGGCAGCTTACTTGGAAGGTCAGAGCGTGCTTCTCCACACATCCCTGAATGGGACTGGACAGGATAATACATTAGGTAAATAGACTGGTTAAGAAATCACAGGCAACTGTCGGCATAGCCATTATTCATCGAGAAACAGATTGTAAAAGCTATGCAGGACTTTGGTTAGGCTAAGATGGAATACTGTGTGCAATTCTGGGAGCCACATTACCGGAAGGATGTGACTGCACTGGAGGTGGTGCAAAGGAAATTCCCCAGAATCTTCCCTGGGATGAGAATACCAGCTATGGAGAGAGGCTGAATAAAACTTGGCTTGTTTAATTTTTTGCAGATACGGCTGAGGGGAATATGATTCAGCAGGATAAGATTACGTGTGGCATGGACAGGGTGGATAGACATCAGCTGTTTATTTAATTAGATGGTCAATAACAGGGGAGCACACTTTTAATGTGAAGTGTTCGAGGTTCAGAGAGGATTCAAAGATTGTTTTTCACTCAGAGGGTGTTGGGGTCAGGAATAATTTTCCTGAGAGGGGAATTCTGATGGGTAACATCACAACCACTAAAATGTAATTGAGCCAGCTCTTGAAGTATCATAACCATTACGCTTCGGATTTCATGTCAGAAAGTAGGACGAATGTAGTTCGTGCTGCTTTTCTGATGGGACAGAGTCTATGCTTCTGTGATTGTTTGGTTGTGATCACAGAAAGCAATTAGGAAGATAAATGGTGTGTTGACCTTCATTTCAGGGGGATTTGAGTAAAAGAGAAAGCGTGTACTACTGCACCTGTACAGGGCGTTGGTGAGACCCCATCTCGAACACTGTGCAGTATTGTGTGTAGTGTTGGTCTCCTTATCTAATAAAGGACAAACCTGACATTGAGGGAGGGCAATGAAAGATGACCAGATGATCTCTGAAATGACAGGCTTGCTGTCGAACCAGTGTTTAGGGCGACTGGGCCTGTGGTTCATGAGGTTTAGGAAGATGAGTGGAGAACTCAGTGAAATGTATGAAACTCCGATAGAACGAGACAGTATGGAAGCAGGGATGTCCAAATTAAGGGGCCACAGTATTAGATACGGACAGGCCACTGCGCATTAAGATGAGAGTAAATCTCTGTACTCAAAGATTGGCGAACCTCGAGAATCCTTGACTGTGGAAGATAAGGCACTGAATATAAATAAGAATTTCAATACACAAGAGGAATGGGAACAGCGCAGGAATATGGTGTGGAATTGCAGGATCAGCGAGTATTCCAAGTAGTTCTCTGTTAAAAGGGAAGCTGTGTTCCCGTGGAACGACGTCTTATAGAAAATGGTGCAATATAAATAATGGACACTGTGAGAAAAATGAGGGTACGGGTGAACCCCCCAATAATATCAGTAAAAGTCTATAAAAAATAGCCTAACACAAATGATAGTACAGTCCATTTAAATCTTTAACTCTTATATTTGAAGGAAATAGTGCTGTAAATGTAATACTTTAAAACGATAGTCACTGACTACAGCACTCTAACTTTCACCAAGCCCTTCACAAGAAAGCATGAAACACGGATGACCACGTGATGTTGACATGAATTTCTCCCCAAGATTCTCCCCTGGTTTGAAATAAAGTTCCTTCTAAGTGTAGACTACAATTCCCAGTTTGAGGCTCAGTTTCAAGTCTTGCAGAGTGGATTACATCCCTGTTTTAGCTGAACACACTGAGGGTGCATTTTGCAGACAGAGGATCCTGAGGCTGGGATTTTCTGTTCAGCGGGTGCCCAGCCAGGAATCACATCACAGTGAACAGAAGTTCGCTATGTAAAGAAAGGTGTGCCATTCACGAATTATGTTGCAGCCAATTCATGTTTAATAAACACGCATTATTGGAGAATTACCTGTATATTGAATGGAGGAGCAAAATTGATGGACCAATGCGATTAATGCAGTTCCTATTTTATATGTTTGGATGATTAAACATACAAGGAATATGACCACACTGTGGGGAAAACTGCATTGAGGAGATTTTCTCCATGAGCTAGAATGGGGAATGCTCAATGTGTTGTGTGACCGTCTCCTTTCCTGATGTATCTGTGCAGTCTGTGGGACAGCTCTGTAAATGTTGTCACAAGCCCTCAGATGTTAGGAAGGAGGCCTCTGCAGGATCAATACGACTGTGTTTCCATTCCCTTTTCCGATACCAATTTTAGTGCCGGCTGTTCTGTCCGGGTTATCCTTTAATATCAAAGAGCGGTTTGAAACAATTGAGTGTCTTGCTCGACAGTTTCCGAGACTATTGAAGAGGTTATCACATGTCTGTGTATCTGGATTCACTTTTAGACCAGACCAGGAAAGCATGGGTGACTCACTTCCTGAATGTACATTGCGGAAGGAAATTGGTCTTTACAATCGATACTGGCTTCAAGGTCACTGTTACTCACACAAGATGTTAGATCTCAATATTTTATTAATTGGTTTTAACTTGCACCAGTTGATAGAACATTAGCCTGGTCTGGGTTAATAATCCAGTGACATTTCCATAGCAGCACCATCTCCACATGGGGACCTATCAGACACAACACTGAGCTGGTTATGTCTGTGCTGCTTGACAGCTCCATCAAAAAGAACTCCCACCAAATTTGACTGACGTGATGGGACTGATGGGGTGCTAAATGGTCAGATTGTAATTATTCCCCTCTTCGGGGATGGACATAGCTGAGTAAGTTTCCACATTGCCTGGGAGATGTCAGAGTTGGAGCTGGAATGAAACAGCTTCCACAGGGACACGGCTTGTTGTGCAACACTAAGTCTTCAGGTCGATTGCAGGATTGGGGACAGGGCCCACTGCCTTTGTCGTATCTACTGTGTTTAGTTGTTTCGTCATGTCACGGGCAGCGAATTTAATTGTTGAAGATTGGCATGCATGACTTTGTGGGCATCATGACGAGGGTGTGGTGGATCACCCACTCAACACTTCTGGCTGATGATAGTGCAGATATTGCATCCTTGTCTTTTACTCTGATGTTCAGGGCAATTCTCTTCTGTAGTATGAGGATATTTGTGGCGTTGTCTCCTTCAGTTAGTTGTTTAATAGTCAATCAACACTTATGTCTAGCTGATGCAGGACGGCAGAGCTTAGATCTGATCTGCTGGTATCAGATTCATTTCACCACTACATTAGATGTTAGTTCTGCTGTTTAGAATGTAACCCGTCAAGTGCGGTAGTTTCAATGGGTTGTCATCAGATTTAGGTACACATGGTTCTGTCTCTGGCAAGTTCAACAACACTCATTACTGAACCATAGATCGGCTTGATGGTTATGGTAGACTGAGGGATTATCCCAGTGACAAAGTTACAGATTATGTTTGAATACAATTCTGCTGCTGCTGCTGAGATCTAGAGAACCACATGAATGCCCAGTTTGAGCTGCAATATCCGTAATTCAATTCTACTGACTGTACCCCACTTCAAACCAGGACTCATTTACTCATCAGCCTTGTACTCAGTGACGTAAACAGTTTTCTGATTTAGTAAGGCTTCCATTTTCATATTATCATTCTGTTCGGGTCTCTCCCTAGTGTCAAACCTCCAATTTGTTACATTACTCAAACACTTTAACATATTCGTCTGAATCTTTTCCGTTCCCATATACCACCATCTGTGTTTGATGTGAATGTGTTTCCCTCTGGTTTTGTCCATGACCATGAGGAAGAGTGCTGTTGCGTCAGTGATGCCAGCCTTATGTAGTTTCAGAGCCAATAGATTTGTGCACGTGGTGTGATCGTTTACTTCCGGGTGTATGGTGCTCCATGTTGTACAGCGCGTTTAAGAGTCTTTGACACACTTCTGTGGAACTTGATCAAAAGCAGAAATTGCTGAAGAAACTTAGCAGGTGTGGCAGCATTTTCTGGAGTGAAAGTAGAGTTGATTTTTCATGAACAGTGACCTTTCTACAAAGTTCCCGCAGTTCGTCCAGCAATATTTGTATCTTTATTTCCAGTGTCCATAGTTATTTGTTTAATTGAAAATTTGTGCTGTGCCTATTCAATTCTAGAGAAAGTCAACAGGTGTGGCAGCATCTGTAGAGCCAGAGAAACAGAGTTAGCGTTTCAAATCCAGTGTGACACTTCTTCAGAACTGAAAAGAATTTGAAAATTGTTTTTTTAATACCGTGACAGGGGTGGGATGTGTGTGACGGGAGAAAAGAGGATGTGGTAGAAGATAAATGGGCTTTTAAAAGTGGTGAACGAGAGGATGATGTGAAACAGCTTTCAATTAAGATGTGATGGATGAAAGCAGATTTCTCTATTAGGTGAAGGATATGGAAGACACAACCAACAAGGTCATGGAAAGACCAGGAGGAAGAACACATGAAAAATGGAGAACAGCTATAATGGGTTCAGGCTGTGAAGTTATGAAATTGTATATTAACTCTTACAGGCATTAACGTACAAAAGTTTAAAGTGGTGTGTTAGTCAACTAGAGTTGTGCTTCATTTGAACGTTACAACAGCCCAGGACTGATATGTTAGTATGAGAGTAAGGGAGGTTCTTGAAATGGGAAACAATGAGAGAGTTAGAGTTATTCCAACAGACAGAGTGGAAGTGTTCCCCAGTGCAGTCTCTGTTCGGTTCCCCTCAGTGTAAAGGAGGCTGCATTGTGAGCCGCAATGACAGGAGACCGGATTGAAAGAGTACACGTGAAATGCTGCTTCACTTGGGAGGTGTGATTGTGGCCTTGGACAGTGAGGAGGGAAGAGGTGAATGGGCAAGTGTTTCAGCTTCTGCATTTGCATGGGAACGTGGCATGGATGGGTGGGGAAGTATTCGGAGTGACGGAGAATACCCGTGTGAAATGCTGACACTGGAGGGGAGGAGAAGATATGTTTGATTGTGATGTCCTGTTGGAGGTGGTGAAACTGGTGGAAGTTGATTATGTGAATGTGGATTCTATTGCAGTGGGAACTGAGGACACGGGGAAGTCTATCATTGCTCTAGGAAGAAGGGGCTGGGAGAAGCGCGGGAGATGAGACAGTGACAGCTGGAGGCCCTGGTCACCTGGAGTTATGGGATTTCTGGTTTGAGGGAAGAGGCGGTCACGTCAGCGGAAGATCATTGGAATGAGGCATCATCAACCAGAAACAACAGAGATGGAGAAACTGGGAGAATGGAGTCAGTCTCCGCTGACCATGTGTTCATTCACATGCAGAAGTTCCTCCTGAATAACTATTACGAACCAGACATTTAATTAGAAGATTTCTGACTCACATCTGATCTGAAGCGGGATTTGGAAATTGACCCAGAGGAAGGTCAATGGGTGTTCAAAAAGAAGGACTCGATAAGAAGATGAACTAAAAGCTGTGAAGGATACTAGTCAATCACAAATTGATGAGCGTTATTGTAGGGCCTGATTTCGGAAGGTTATTTCAGGAACCATAAACAGATGCTAGGTATGAATTTCAGCTGTGATTCCTGAATTACCCCCAGAAACGCCGGCCGTTGCTGCTCTATTCACTTCCCTTCTCATATCTCCTTCCTGATTCCAGGCTCTCCCTCTCCAATTGCAGAACACATTCTCTCACATTATAGGAAAAGGGGAGAAAATACATGATGTAGTAAATTGGCAGAAAAACATAAAAGCAAGCATCCCGAGCTTTTCCGTGTATATGAAACAAAATGTTCAAGATGAGTGTGTGACCTTTGGGAGAAAGAAAGTGAGGAATGTATATTGAAGACATTTGGAGGGTGAGGATGGGGAACTGGCTACTGGAAACAGTATTTCACATCATTCTTCACAAGGGTAGGTGCTGTAAATATTTCAATGATATAAACAAAATTGTAATAGGAGGGAAGTTCTTGAACTGTCTCTAACAAAGGAACAAGGGTTTTAACAAACAGGTAAGGTTAAGGATAGCCAGGTCAGCAGTAATTCATAGCTGATTTGAAAGGCAGCACTTACAGAGTGACTGGTGGCATCGTGCGAAATATTCCATAATGTCTGGGTTACAGGTGTGTTCCAGTGAAACTGGAGACCCTCCAATGTGGCGCCTGTCTTCTGGAAAGCAAGGAAACAGAAATCTAGAACCATTTAGTCTAACCATTATTTCTGGGAATCTGCGAGTCTGTTAGTAGAGAAGGAATTGCAGGGCATTTAGTAAAGCTTCACCAAGAGTCAGCATGGTTCTGTGATAGAGGATCTATATTTTGCCTATAAAATCATGCATTTTATTTTCTGGAAATCCCTGACAATATAACAACTGGAAGTAATGAAAGGGGAACTAGAAGACATGAGGCTTTCCAGAGAATTTCCACGAGGTATCACAAAATGAAGGTCCGTACACAAGACAGAATCTGATAGTTTCGTGGATACTGTATTAGCATAGGATGAAGGTTGGTGAACACATAGAAGTCGGAGAGTCACGATTAATCGATCTTTATCTCAAAGATGTGTCTTCTGGCTTACCACAATTATCACTCCAAGGGCTTCAGTTATGAGCAATCTATCCTGATAACCTGATGGAGAGAGCTGAGTGCGATATACATCCGAGTTTAGGGATGACACTGAGAACCAAAAGGCAGGCTGTTATTTAATGACGAGGACTCCCAAACTAATGAGCAGTGCAAAGGAATTGGCGTGTTCCTGTGAATGAGCCATAAAGTCAGCATGCTGATGCACCAAGTAACTAGTTTAGTTCATTAGGCAGGTTCCAGAGACGAAAGCATTCTATTATTGAGTACATCAAAAATGGTGAGGCGTTTATTCATTGTATTTGAAATGAATGAGGGTGATATTACTGAAACTTACAAGATACAGAGGGGGCTTAACAAGATAGCTGTTGAGAATATGGTTCCACACCTGGGCAGCGTCTCCAACACGGGGACATAGATTCAGAATAAGGGATATTGATTCCAAACTGGCATGTTATTAACTGCATTCTCTCAGAAGGTAGTGAATATCCAGAATTTGCTAACGTAGAGAGTTGTGTAGGCTGGCACACTGAATGCATTTACAGATGGGGTGGATTGGTTTTTGACGTATCAGTGAGTTGAGGGATACAGGGGATTAGCAGGAAAGTGGAGTTGTGCTGTGGAGTAGATCAGCCAAGCACTTATTAAGTGACAGTAGGCTCGAAGGCCCGAATGGCCTACTCCTGTTCCCATTTCTTGCGTTCTTATATTATGCTTTTGGAAAATAACTATTTTCCTGGAAGTCGTGTTGTACAATGTTGCATTCAAGGAGAGCAGAGGATTTGTTTGGGTTAACTCTGGGTGAGGTAAGGGGGCAGTATTTGCAGCGAATCTGGGTCTGTAACATGACACATATCTGGAGCAGACGTTACAGTGAGGGGAAGCCTGGAAAAAGGGATTGAGGGTGGGGCTTACTTCATGTCCAGTCTGGATTTTCCAAGTATATTTCCGAAACTAGACCTAACTATCGCAGTAGCCTCGAACTGCTTCTGTGTAGCAGGTCCGAAGGGCTGAATGGAACTTCAGAAGACAGTGCTGAGGGACAAGAGGGGGCTACTCCACCAGCAAATAAGGTCGTGGATCATCTCATTATGGTCTCAGCTGCACTTTTCTCTCCATGCACCATCATCCCTGATTCACCTGTCTATGGAAAATCAGACAAAGCCAGCCTCGATACAATATAAAGATCTGGCAATCACAAACATCTGGGAAATGGAATTTACACTTGAATGAAATCCCACTTTGCGAATTTCTCTTCACTCCGGTTATGGAGGGTATCACATTTCCTTTTCTAGTCCCACTCCTCCACTGCTCGCAACAAATTTTAAATGTTACCAGGTTGGTGATATGACCAACGATAAAGGTCTCAGACTAGGTCAGGTTCAGTGATAGAAAAAGTCAGGCAGATTCCTTTAGTCAGCCACAAGTAACTAATAGAAACAATGGAGGAGCATGGTGGATCTGTGGTTAGCACTGCTACCTCACATCGCGAAGGAGCTGGGTTCAATTCCAACCTTGGGTTTCCCTCTATGTGGAATTTGAACATTCTCCCTGTGTCTGTGTGGGTTTCATCCCAGTGCTGCAGTTTCCTCCAACATCCAAAGATGTGCAGCTTGGAGTGGATTGGCCATGACAGATTGGGTGAAATGCTGTTCGATGGGTCGGTGTGGATTCGGTGGGCAGAATGTCCTGCTTCCACACTGTCGAGGTTCTATAACAATGGCAACAAGTTTGGAGCATGAAAACACCCAGTGGGTATCTACCTGATCCACTCTGCTAACGATCTTGGACGTTTCAATAAGATCACCTCTCTTTCTATGAGTAACCTGTTAAAGTATCCATAATATAAGTCCTTCATCCCTGGAATATATGAAGTAAAACATCTCTGATCTGCTTCCAATGTAATTATATCCATTCTCATGTAAGTAGACAAGAATTAAACTCACACCACAGGTGACGTTTCTTTTTGTTTTCTCAGAGTGCTGTGAGTCTTTAGAACTGTCTTCCCCGCACAGCATGGGAGGCAGAGATGTGGAATATTTTCGTGGGGCAGACAGCAAGGTTCATAAGTCACAATGTAGTCAAGGATTGTCGGGGAATGGGCAGGAATAGAACACAGAACAAAAAATACAGCGCAGAACAGGGCCTTTGGCCCACTATGTTGTGCCGACATTTCATCCCAATGCAAAATATAGTAAGTTAATCTGCTCACCCCTCAACTCACTGCTATCCATGTGCATGTCCAGCAGTCATTTAAATGTTCCCAATGACTCTGCTTCCACCACCACAACTGGCAACGCGATCCATGCATTCGCAAATCTCGAGTAAAGAATCTACCTCTGACGTTTCCTTGATACTAGTTCTGTTCGCCAAGCTGGGAAGTTGTGTTGCAGACGTTTCGTCCCTGTCTAGCTGACATCCTCAGTGGTTGGGAGCCTCCTGTGAAGCGCTTCTGTGATGTTTCTTCCGGCATTTATAGTGGTTTGTCTCTGCCCCTTCCGGTTGTCAGTTCCAGCTGTCCACTGCAGTGGCCGGTATATTGGGTCCAGGTCGATGGGTTTGTTGATAACCGAGCTACAAATCTGAATCCTTTATACCTTTCTCCTAATATCTTCAAACTATGACTTCTCCAACCAGTCAATCCTGCCCCGGGGAAAAATCTCTGGCTATTGACTCTATCTATTCCTCTCATTATATTGTACATCACGACCAGGTCTCCTCTCTTCCTCCTTCTCTCCAGAGAGAAAAGCCCGAGCTTATTCAAACTTTCTTCATGCTGTAAGTCCCCCAGTCCAGGTAGCATCCTGGTAAATCTTCTTTGCACACACTGAAAAGCCTCTGTATCTTTCCTGTAGTAGAGCGACCAGAACTGCACTCAACATTCCAAGCGTGGTCCTACCAGGGACTTGTAGAAATGCAGCAAAATGCAGCAAAACCTCGCGGCTCTTCATATCGATCCCCCTGTTAATAAATGACAAAACACCATATTCTTGCCTAGCAACTCTATCAACTTAGATGGCCACTTTGTGGGTTCTGTGTACTTTCACACCCAAATCCCTCTGTTCCTCCACAATGCCAAAAATTCAGTTTTTAATCCTATATTCAGCATTCCAGTTCTACCTTCCAAAATGCATCACTTCGCATTTATGCAGGTTGAAATTCATCTGCCATTTCTCAGCCCAGCTCTGCATCCTGTCTATGTCGCGCTGCAGCCTGCAGTAGCCCTCTATACTATCGACGACACCTCCAACCTTTGTGTCATCTGCAAATTTACTAATCCACCCCTCATGGTCCTCATCCAAGGCAATTATAAAAACTACAAAGAGCAGAAACCCAAGAACAGAGCCCTGCACAACCCCACTTAACACTGACCTCCAGGCAGAATACTTTTCATCCACAACCACTCTCTGCCTTCAGTCAGCCAGCCAATCCTGAATCCAGATAACCAAATGTCCCTGCATCCCATACTTTCTGGCTTTATGAACGAACCATGGTAACCCTACCAAATGTCTCACTAAATTCCATATATACCACACCTGCTGCTTGACCTGTCTTGGCACCTCTTCAAGAACCCAATAAGATTTGAGAGACATGACCTGCTGCTCACAAAGCCATGCTGACTGCCTTTAGTCATAAATCAAATCCCTCAGAATTCTTTCCAAAACTTTGCTTACCACAGTCGAAAGACTGACTGATCTGTAATTGCCAGGGATTTCCCTATTACCCGTATTGAAAAAAAGGAACAACATTTGACTCCTTCCAATCCTCCATTACGACTCCTGTGGAGAGTGAGGAGTCAAATATCTTCGCCAGCGACTTAACAACCTCATTCCACGTTTCCCGAGAAGGCTAGGATAAATCTGCTCTAGCCCTGAAGACTTACCCATCTTAGTGTTTTCCAAAATTTCTAGCACATCAACTTCATCAATCTTGATCTGTTGAGACTGTAACCCATCTCCTCGAAGTTTTCATTTCCAACAAGTTCTCTTTCCTTGGTGAAAACTGAAGCAAAAAAGAAAACTATCTGCTCAGACTCCAGGCAAAATTTCCCTACGTTATCCCTGATCGGCCCTACCTTCTCCCTTATCGTTCTCTTACTCCTCAGGTATGAGTAAAATGCCTATGGGTTTTCCCTAATCCTTCTTGCCAAGCCTTTTTCCTGCCCCCTCCTGGCTCTCCTCAGTCCAATTCTGAGCTCCTTTCTCGCAAGCCTGTAATCTTCTAAAGCTGTGCTAGAACCTTCCTGCCTTCTTCCTTTTCATGAAAAGTTCCTCTGTTCTCAACATCCAACGTTCCTTAATCTTACCTCTTCTTACCTGTCTCAGAGGAACAAATGTGTACATCACTCGCAACAACTGCACCTTAACTATTCTCCTCACACCTGCTGTGCTCTTTCTCTGGAACAAGTACTCCCAGTCTGTGCTTCCCAACTCCTTCTGACAGCGTCATAATTTCCTTTTTCTCAAATAAATATCCTCCCTCGGTAAGTGTTCCTTTCACTCTCCAAGGCTATGCTAAATGTAAGGCAGTTGTGATCACTCTCACCAAAGTGTTCTCCCACCGCGAGATCTGACAGCTGTCCTGGCTCGTATCAGACCACCAAATCCAATATGGCCCCTCCCCTCGTCGGTCTGTCTACATACTGAGTAAGCAAACCCTCCTGACCACACCTGAAAAAAAACGGATCCATCCAAACCATCTACACTTAGGAGGTGCCAGTCGATTTTGGGAAAGTTGAAATCACCCATAACAATAACATTGCTACTTTTGCATTTTTCCGGAATCTGCTCATCTATGAGATCTTCAATCTCTCTGCTGCTATGAGGTAGTTTATGAAAAGAAAACCTCAACGCAGTGTCTGTTCCCTTGCTGTTCCTAACTTCCACCCATACTGACTCAGTTGACAAATCTTTCTCAGCAACCTTCGTCTCTGTAGCTGTGATGCACTCTCAGATTAGCAATTCAACACGCCTCCTCTTTTTTCAACCTCTTTGTTCTTTCTAAATGTTCTAAACCCTGGAACATCAACCAACCAAACCTGCCCCAGTGAAACCCACGTCTCTGTTATGGCCACCAAATAGCAGCCTCAAGTACTGATCCATGATCTAAGTTTGTTACCCTTATTTTGGACACTTTTTGCATTAAAGCAGACACACTTTAACTGATCCCTTTGTTTCATCGAGTGAGAAACCTTCCTGATAGATTCAATATATCCTGTCCCTGTCTCGTCTGAAACTGACCACGTCTCAGACATATGGTTCTGATTCCCACCCCACTCCCTGCCAAACGAGGTTAAATCCTACCAAATCACACGGGCAAATCACCCACCCAGGTCATTTGTGCCCCTCCAGTTCGGGTGCAATCCGTCCTTCATGTACAGGTTTCACCATCCCCAGAATGTATCCCAATTGTTAGGGTACCTGAAGTCCTTCCCCCTGCATCAGCCTCACAGCCACATGTTCAGCTGCATTCGCTGACAGTTCCTCATCTCACTATCTCTTGGCACTGTTAGAAAACCTGAAACCACTACTCAATTCGTCTTTTTCTTCAGTTTCCAACCTTACTCCCTGTAGTCACTTTTCAAATCATCAATCCCTTTCCTCACCCTTTTAAAAACATCCCAGAATGCCTTTGCTCCTCCATCGCACTTCTCAGCAAATGCAGGTTCCGACGCCTGAGGTAAGTCTTTCAAACGGTTAGACTCACCTTCCCAGAATTCGTTCGCTGCTCCCTCGCACCTCTTGGCAAATGGTGCAGTGTAGGGGAATGTGCAGCATGGGGAAAGACTGACAGTGGTACAAAATGACACTGCTCCAGAACATTTGGCAAAATGAAATGACAATCCAGAAAATCTAACAATGATAGAATAAAATTCTAAAGGACCATGCAGTTGCTCTGTCATTAGAGAAAGAACATTCGTGGTGGTTTATCCTGACAGTCACCGCACCTCGGGTGATGGGGTAAGGTTGAGAGAGCGTCCCCTTCATGGTAACATCTGACAGTGTGGGGAACCGAACATGCGCTGTTGGCTTCCCTCTGCGTCACAATCCAGCCGTACAGCCAACTGAGTGGGAGATGGTGTAACTGTTACAGACAGAAACTGTCACACGCATAGGAAAGAAAAATTCATAATAAGGAAAAAGATAAAATTCAGATAACGGTCAAGATAATAGCTTAAGATAAAATCGTTCTCTGCTATAAATTGTATTTTATAATGAGACAAGTGTTTAGAAGTTGGCTGTGGTTGAATCCAATAAGCTGAGACAAGTGAAATAACCAGAATCACGAATTCTAATTTGCTATCAACAACCATAAGTAAGTGTATATATTTATTGGTCTGTATAAAACGTGCTGACCATTACCTAGAATTATAAAACTAATGGAACATATTGCTCACAGATTCTTTCCCATGGGAAATTCCCTCGAACAGACGCTTGAAGAAAACCGGGGTAAAAGTGCCCGAGTGTCATCTGGATCAGCCACGATCTTATTAAATGCTGGAGCATGTTTGAAGGGCTGAATGACCTCATGATGGATTTTAATTGAATGTGATTCAAAGAACGTACATCTCTACTCCTTCCCATTATTTGTAACTTACGGGGGCACTGACATTTTCCTGAAAATGGGAATTTTTTGGGACATTTTCTGGAACATTTTATAATTGGTATTCTCCTATCACCTTGTGTGGGTGTTGAAAAGGCGAGAGAGAGAGAGAGATGGGGCAAGTTTGGTATGCCGCAGTTAGAGTGGTGGAACATGAGCCTTGTTTGGGGATAGGTGCTATAACAGATATACAGTGAGGGTTGAGGGAGCAGAGAGAATACAGTGACCCTAATCCTGATAGAGCGGGGATGGATAATGATGCTTATCCTGTATTGCTGGACATTTTGTCAGATCACAGAAACCACACTGAGCTGGGTGAGGAGCACAGACCATGCTCAGCGGGTCTGATGGTTTGGCCCACTCTGGGAAGAGAATGGTCTACCTCTGTACTAGCTCATCCACCAGGACATCCGAGCCCTGGTCCACAAACCGTGATGTAATTGAACCTTATCTGCCATGCTCAGGGTAAAATGTTCTGGGCAGCTCCACACTGAGAATGCTCAACCGTGTGCCCATTGACCTTTACAAGATGGCACAAATGGCAGGGATCACGGAATATCCAGAACTATCAGGGCCTTGGTAAGTACCTACAGCCACACTGGGTGGGAGAATATCACTGATATTGAATGAGTGAAACCATGGGGTGAGGTAGGTAGTTAATGCAGTGAGTCCGATAAGATAGCACCGGGAAACTAGCTCGGCTCTGTACAGACAATCCCTCTGTCACAGTCAATGAAAATGGCACTGAGACAAATTATTGTTAGTTTCAGCCCATTAAGTGGAAGACTCTGCTGACCCCTCTCGCAGTTACAAAGCTGCTGAAAAAAATGCTCAGACCATATTTTCCAGCATTTGAAAAGACGCCAGCATCCCCTTTATCATCATTCCTGGAAATACTAGCTCATGTTTCGGGATGCTGTCGATATATCTTCATTTCCGCATTCTGAAACCTGTGATGGTACATGATTTCTTTTCTCCATTTCCCTTTCTCTTTTGTCCCAAAATCCTACTGTTTGTTTGTACTGAAACTGATTCCCCCGCCATCTCTCTCTGGCAGGGATAATGGAATAGCGAATGTGCACTATGGAATACAGACTCTATATCATAGTAATAATGTAACTGGACGGGTAATTCAGAGGCACAGGCTATGACTCCAAAGGCAATGTTTAAAATCTTAACACAGCCGATAAAAAAAGCTTAAACTCGAATGACACAATTTGGAATGAAGCCTAATTTCAGCCATGGAAAACAGAAACTATCAGGATTGTTTTTTTCTCTGATTGCCATTGGTAAAGAAACTGAACATTATTGCCCAGTCTGGACTAAGTGTGTCTTCAGACTCACAACAATGTGTTTGGCTCCATATTATCTTGACAAATTACCTCACAGACAAGGGCAATTAGTGATCAGCAACAAATGCTGCCCTTGCCATTGATGTTGACATTCCGTGAAACAACACGATTAAAGGTGAAATAAACCAAGAAACTGTAGATGCTGGAGATCTGAACTAAAATTCTCCAGCGTCTGAAACTTTTTGGGAATCTCCACAGTTATGGCAGCCTCTCTGAGGAGAAACACAGGTAACGTTTCCAGGCCAGTGACCCTGCTTCCAACGGAAAGCAGCTGGGAAATAATATTATTTATTACAAAGGGCAAAGAATAAAGAAAATGTACTGCCCAGGAACAGGCTCTTCGGCCCTCCAAGTCTGAGCCAATTCAAATGTACTGTCTAAACTTGTCAGTCAATTCCTCAGCAACTGCATCCCTCTGCTCCCCACCTACTCATGCATCTGTCCAGACGCATCTTAAAGGAATCTACCGTGCCTGCCTCTACCACCTCTGCTAGCAACGCGTTCCGAACGCCTACCACCGTCTGTGTGAAGTACTTGCCGCGTGTATCCCCCTAAAACTTTCCACCTCTCACCTTGAAAGCGTGACCTCTCGTTATTGAATCCTTCTCCCTGGGGAAAAGCTTGTCTCTATCCATCCTGCCTGTGCCCTTCATGATTTTGTGAACCTCAATCTCCTTTTTTCCAATGAAAATAATCCTAACATACTCTCTTCATAGCTAACACATTCGATACCTGGCAACATCCTTATAAACCTTCTTTGCAACCTCTCCAAAGCCGGCTTTGGTAATGTGGTGACCCGAACTGTACACAGTATTATAAATGCAGCCGACATTTTAACATGACTTGCCAGCTCTTAGACTCAATACCCAATCGAATGAAGACAAGCATACTATATTCGTTCTTGACCACTCTATTCACCTGTGCAACAACCTTCAGGGTACAATGGACCTGCACACCCAGATCTCTCTGCCCATTAAGTTTTCCCAAGGCTCTTCCGTTCATTCTATGATTCACTCTAGAATTAGTCTCGCTTAAATGCATCACCTCATATTTGTCTGCACTGAACTCCATCTGCCACTTTTCTGCCCAAATTTGCAGTCTAACTATATCCTTCTGTATTCTTTGACAGTCACTTATGATTTCTGCTATTCCACCAATCTTCGTGTAATCTCCAAATTTGCTGATCATACCAACAGTGCCCTCTTCCAGATCATTCATAGATATTACAAACAACAGTGCCCCACCACACTGACCCAATCAGTTATAAGGGATGATTGAGTTAAAGGGAAGGTTGGGGACAAGGTTTGAAATGAATGGATGGAGAAATGGCCAGAAACAGAGAGAAAAACTGAAAAGCGAGGAAAGGCAGTGCTGATGATTAACTGAAAGGAAAGTAAAATGGCAAGTTATTCTTACATTTCCTTTTTTCCCATATTCCTGAATATCACGTCTATTTCGGTATATCCCAGGTTAAAGTGAGTTATGTTCCTCCTGACTCTCTTCTCTGAGTGTGATGATCAACTCCATAAGCAATACTGGTGCTGCCCTTATGGTTGCTGAGATACAGAGAAACGCAACACTCCGTTGTCAACTGCTTCTTTAGAGAGAGGAATTGTTACTGTGGGACTGTGCAGAAACGCAACGCCTTTTTCATCCAGGAAGAGAATCTGAGGAGGGGAAGATATTTTCAACACTGAATGGGTGCACCATGGGTGTGGGGAATTGCCTTTGTCCTCTCCTTTGAAGTTTCTGTGGATGCTTTCCTCAAGTATGTGTTGTTAGTTGCTGGGTTCCTTCAGGGAGGCCCTAGGGTCTGATGCCCCACTCTACACATTGCATTTACCGAGTGTCTGGGTCCACGGTAAACAAATGGAGCTGTGACTACACAGAAGAGATTAGATTACTTACAGTGTGGAAACAGGCCCTTCGGCCCAACAAGTCCACACCGACCCGCTGAAGCGAACCCCACCCATACCCCTACATATACTCCTTACCTAACACTACGGGCAATTTAGCATGGCCAATTCACCTGACCCACACATCTTTGGACTGTGGGAGGAAACCGGAGCACCCGGAGGAAACCCACGCAGACACGGGGAGAACGTGCAAACTCCACACAGTCAGTCGCCTGAGGCGGGAATTGAACCCAGGTCCCTGGCGCTGTGAGGCAGCAGTGCTAACCACTGTGCCACCGTGCCACCCTAGAAGCTGTCAACAGGGAGGAGCAAGGCAACACACTATTCTCAATGGGATTTCCAGGAACATCTTTCTCAGTTGGACTCATTCCAAGTGTAAAGTGTGAAACCAGTTTGTTTTTAATATGATATGCTCACTGCCCTGTGTCCCCTCCTTCAGTATAATCTGCAGCCTCACATCAGGGACAGGACTGTGCTGACGCTCACCATGAAGGGAATTGGATTGATTCTGGAACTTTCCAAGCAGGAATGTGTGACTTATCCATTATCCTTGGAGTGCAATCCTCCGATGAATCACTAGCTGACAGAAGCTATTTGCCCACTGACAGGAATGCATTCATTCTATCTCCACAGAAAAAGATACATAAACAAACTTGGAAGCAGAGTGGCTACGTTAAAAGGTGAACAACAGAAAATTAAAATTAATAAAAAGTATTTCTTTGCAAATCTCATTGAACTGAAGGTTTGTCAGGTGATGCATCTGATGACCTACTTGCAAGAGTATTGAGGATGTGGCAACAGAGATAGTAAAAGTATTATTGATTATTCTTCAAGGCTGCCTGAATTCTGGAAAGGATCATACAGACTGGTAAACAGCTATTGTGAAACTAAATATTTAAAACAGGGGACAGGGAAAAAAGTAAACTGGATAGTGGATAGCTAAATGTCAGTTGTGAAGAAAAAAAAACATTGTAACCTTTCATAAGGAACGTGACCACATAACACTTGGAGAATAATGATATGATTTGGTAGAATCGGCCTAGATTCAGGAAAGGGAAATGATCTTTCAAAAACCTGTTGGGGTTTATGGAGATTGTCCGCTGTGACATCAACAATTGAGAACCCGTGGGAGTGGAGTATTTAAACTTTCAGCAGACGTTTGACATGAATGAATTAGGGTGATTGGGAAATGTTAGTGTCCATGGGTAGGTAGGGGTGAAATATATACCATAGATTAAAAATTCGATAATGTAGATACGAAAAGAGTAGTGTTTTTTCTCCGGACCGAAGGTTTGATGGGTATCAGATAGACCACTCGTTGGACAGTAGCTGCTCACAAGGTATAAAAATAATTCATATGGGAACAACAAATATCATCATTTGTACCTATATTTATAAAATGGTGAGAGATTGGGCAATGCTATTGTTGAAAAAGACCTGGTTGTCCTTGGTCATAAGTCACAAACAGAACTCTTACGGGGCAGAATGTAAATGTATGTGGTTTTTCGTGCAAAATAATTGAAGAATACGAGTTAGTATATCTTTCCCAATGGTAGTGTTTTGTTGACAGAGTAATTGGTGAATTGTGTACAGATTTGGACTGCTTTATAAATACTGATCTCTTTGTCACCGAGACAGTGCAAAGGGGTTTCACCAGACTAAATCTGGTATGATGGTACCATGAGGAGAGAGTGCAGTAACTATGTGTTTAATCCGTAGCTCTGTGAGAGAATAAGAAATTGAAACTTGAAGGTTATCGACGGACACTCATTATGTCTCAAAGAGCTGAATAGGGTGAAAGTTCCATACTTTTTATTTGATGGTTGATTCCCGATAGTTTATGTGTCTCTGCAGAGCCCCCATGTCAATTGACAGAGCGGTACAAGCTCTGAATGAACTCTGAACACTTTATTGCATAGTTACTGTGTGACACTGCGTTGAATGTCACTTTTGTAATACAATCCTGCCAGCAGTCGCAATAAGTTCATTCTGAAACAGTTTGCCATTCTGAACCAGCTTCTGACCTCCATGGACACCAAGGGTAGGCTTTCTTGGAGATGGAAGACAAATTGGAGAATGGCTAAAAAACAAAGTTGGCTTCACTCTGACTGCCAGAAAGCCATGGTAAAGTTACCCTAATGTACTATGAATAATTAAGCCATGTGGATCAATTTGGAGCAATCCATCTGTTCAGGCCCTGCTCCATTTGTTTTTGATGTTAGAGCATCTCTGACATCATCCTGTTCCTCTGTTAGTGACTTGAGAAGCCGAATGACCTCTTCCTGTTCCATTTTAATGACTCCGGGTGTGAAATGGTCTCTTTCTGATCGTGTTAGTGACATGTAAGAGTGAGTAGACTCCTTCACTTCCTGTGTAATTGGCAGGAGGGGCTGAATGAACTATCGTACGTCTTGTCCAATAGTTTGATGGGCTGAATGACTTCCCCATATTTTTTGTGAACCCAAACTGAGGTGGTGAATGAGCTCCTCCTTTTACTGAGGAAGTGTACAGTGCTGTTATATGAATGTTATCCAGACTTTAACAGCACGATATTGAAAGTTGTCCAGGTCTTGTTGCACATGGATACAGACTGCTTCAAGAGCTGAAGGGGACAACTTGTTCTGAACATTATGTAAACTTCAGTGTTATGTCCCTACTTCTGCTCAGTTTGTACTCAATGGACTGAATGACTCCTTCCACACTGTAGGGATTCTATGATGATACATTGGATGATACATTGGGCTGAGGGAGCTACTCTGAGGATCTCCTGCAGTGATGTCACACAGCTCTACATGCTGGGAGGGTAACTGATCGTGGTTTACAGATCAATGCACTGGGGTGATGTACACTGTCTAACATGCTGTGATTGTAACTGCTCCTGGTTTATAGTTGGATGCATTGGGGGGTGTACGCAGTCCTACATGCTGGGAGGGTAACTGCTCCAGGTTTACAGATCACTTCACCGCTACGATCTCCACAGCTCCCCATACTAAGCAGATAACTTATCAACGATTACAGAGCAGAACACTGGGGTGAGCTGCATTTCACCCCATGCTTGACAGAATATTTCGTCCAGGTTTCTGAATCAATGCACTCGTGTGGTATGTACTTCGCCCCCTGTTGGACTGATAGCTAGTGTATTAGTGACAGCTGCACAGTATTCCATCCTAGACAGATTGCTGGGTTGGATGAAGCCTGGTCTGCACAGTGATCCATCCTGGACAGTGAGCTGAGTTGTACTGAGCCTGGTCTGCACGGTGCTCCGTGCTGAACAGATATCTCATCTGGTCTTATACGTGTCTGGGTTGGATCTATGAGGTGGATTGTGTCTCCAATATAATTCCTGAATGAGCTGCCACTCCTCCAGATCGGTGCATTCCACTTTCAAACCCCGTATTTCTGTAACATGTTGTCCATTACATAATTATCCAATTAAAACATCATTTCTGTCCTTTCTGTTGTGGACCCGAGCAGAACCCCCTCATAACACATGACGAAGTTAGCCTTGACCTGAACATATTTTTATTTTAAAGGTAATTGTGAGGTGCTGTTGTTCAAAAGTAATTCGCTTGGTCAAAACATTCCACATTAAGCAAAACACAATTTATTGAAACACTGCAGACAAAATACATCAAAAACAAGGGGGATAAAGCTAAATAATGCTGATGCTGTAATCTGAAACCAAAAGAGAAAATCCTGGAAAATCTCAGCAGGTCTGGCAGCATCTGTAAAGAGAGAAAATAGCTGACCTTTCAAGTCTAACTGACCCTTTGTCAAAGCTGCCTTTGACAAATCAGGGTGAACTTTAATAATTTAATTTCTTGGAAAACTTAACAGATTAAGAAATCATTTAATTACTAACCAGTCACTACTCTAATATGGTAACATCCGAGAAGCACACACTTGTCAATAAACAAATTCAGGATATAGATTGTCTCACATGCAATTCTTCAAACCAGGAAGAAAGAACATCAAAAGACAATTCTGAGTGAAATCTCAAAGACAGAGGTTAGCAGCCATGAGAGATGTCCTGCCTTCCGACCCTGCTGAGACCCCAGCAATAACTGGCGAACGGTAAAACGAAGAATCCTGGTTCTGGGAGATCTTGTCCATCACTCCACATGGCCAGACCATGGCTGCAAGGAACACAAGGAATGGACTGTATCTATACCGTCTATGGCACTGTGGGAGTCTATCAAAATGCCTAACTCCACCTAAGCCATGAAATGCTGGTAAGATAAATGTCAAAGTTAAACATAAATAAATAAAGCCAGTGTATGCAGCAGGCCTGGTGATCGGACACAGATAGCCTCGGGAGCCCAGCAATTTCTACCCTGCCAAAGCACAGGAGAATTATCGAGCTAGTGAAAAGAAATCATCGTCTCTCTCCCTCTCCTCTAACTTTATAATTGAAGATGTCCAATTCACCCAATAATCAGCGATTTCAGCATCCCACCCAGACCAAGTCGTATTGTGATAGGTCAGGGTTGTTGTGAAAGGGGTTAACCGGAGCTGTTTGTACACTGACTGTGATTGACGTCAGTCTTCATGGATCCTAACTGTATCACTGGAGGGTTTCGTCTTCTATTAAAAAGGGGCTTCCTTCAACCTGTTATCCCATAGTGTCAGCGGCAGCATCATCCTCAAGACGATTAGAATCAGCAGCGACAGATAGAGGGAGGGGAAGAGAATAGACTGGAATGTTTCAACAATGGATCAGAGAATGAATGCATTAAACTGGAATCTTCCAAAAACGGACAGGAGTTTATCTGATGGTTTTTATTATCATTCACTGGATTGGGCGTGGTTAGAGTTGCAGATAGAAGCCGTACTGATAATTATTCAAACTGGTTACTATCCAATCCTCGTTATTATTGATGTTCCTGGTAAGGCTATCTCTGCCGATTCTATAAACGATGTTTGAGGTTATTGCTTATCCGGTTTTTATATTTAACAAATGCATAATTTGTTATCTTCAGTTTCAGTCACAAACTCCACTTCAGTTCCATCAATTTCAGATTCCTCACTCATAAACCTCGAAGCGGGAACAACATTGTTTTTACCCTTGAGTCTTCCTTTTACGCTAAACTGTTTATCTATATTCTCTCTGCCATCAAATCTGCCACCATCCAGCTCTGTAATATCCCCAGTCTCCAGCTCTGCCTCAGTGCAGTTGTTGATTTAGCTGTCATCTGCCCGTTTGGTAAATTCAGATTTTACCGTTCCAGTTCTATTCTGACATCTCTTCCAATTTCAAATATTTTGAACACTTACTTGCTCTTGCTTTTCCAGCTATTTCATAATAGGGACCCCATATCCGAGTAATAATAGCACAAACGGGACCTTAAAGGCATTGTTTCAAATTCTAACGCAGCCAATGACAGAACTGAAATTCGAATGACAAAAATTGGAATGAAACCTCATTTTATTAATGGAAACCATAAACCATCAGGATTTCTTCATTATTTCACTGATAGCCTTTGGTAAACACACTAAGTGAGACTTCAAACCCACGAACACATGGTTGGCTCCATATTGTCTTGACAAGTGACCTCACTGTCAAGGGCATTTAGTGGTGGACAACAAATACTCCCTTGCTGGTGATGCAGAAAGCCCAGGAAACAGCAATATTAAAGGTGAAGTAAACCAAGGAACTGTGGATGATGGAGATCTGAAATAAAATTCTCCAACGTCTGAAGATGTTGAAGAATCTCAGCAAGTTTGGCAGCCTCCGTCAGAAGGAAAAGAGATAAAGTTTCAAGTCTAGTGAACCTACATCAACACTGAAAGCAACAGAGAAATAATATTATTTATCAGGGATAGCTGGATGAGTGAGGGGGAGGTTAGTTGAATGGATGGAGAAATGTCCAGCAAGGGAGAGAGAAGAAAGAGAGAGAGAGACAGAGAAAGAAATGAAAAGCAAACAAAAGAACTGCTGATGATGAAGTAGAATGAAAATAAAAAGGGACATAACCCGTTTCCCCATATTTCTGAACATCACTTCAATCAATATATGCCCATTTAAAGTGAGTTATATTCCCTCTATCACTGTTCTCTGAGTGTGGGGACCAACTCCAGCAGCAATAGTGGTGCTGCCCTAAGAGTTGCTGAGATACAGAGAAATGTAATTTTTTATTGTCAACTGCTTCTTTGGAGAGAGGAAATGATACTGTGTGATTACGCAGAGATGCAACGGCTTTCTCAGCCAGGAAGAGAAACATTTTCAACATGGAATGGATGCACTGTGTGTGTGGGAACTTTACTTGCGCCTGTCATGAGACAGTAAAGGCAGGTTCTGTAGATGCTTTTCTCGGGTGTGTATTATCAGCTGCTGCATGTATTCAGAGAGACCAAGGGTCTGGTGACCCCACTCTGGACACTGCATTTATAGAGTGTTTGGGTCCATGGGAAGCAAATGGAGCCGAGACTACACAGAAGCAAATCTCTGTGCATGGCGAGAGGTTGGGCATTGTATTACCCTCACTGGGATTTCCAGGAATACTTTTCTAAGCTGAACCAATTCCAAACATGAAATGTGAGCCTTTCAAAAATGGGGTGGGGGGGTCACTGAACTGTGTTCCCTCCATCAGTATAACCTCTAGCCTCACAAGAGATGCTGACACTCATCATGAAATGAACTGGATCCGTTCTGGAACTTTCCAGACAGGAGTTGTTAACATATGCATCATCTCCGAATTGCAGTCTTCCAACATATTCACTGGCTGTCAGAAGCCATCTGCCAGCTGAGAGGAATACATGGTGTTTCTGTCCTGAGGAAGGTACAGAAGCAAACTCCCAGATATTCTAACAAACAGCGGGACTGGCGAAAATGAGGAACTGCACGAAACTAGAATTAATGAAGAGTATGTTTTTGGAAAGCTAATCGAATTGAAGGTTGGTAAGGTGCTGCTTCTGCTGAGCTACATCCCAGAATATCGAGGAGGTGGCAATAGACTAAGGAAAGAATTACTGATTATTCTTCAAAGCTGGTTACATACGAGAAAGGATCCTGCAGACTGGAAAGCAGCTATTGTAAAACTAAACGTTTAAAACAGGACGGAGAGGGCAAACAAAAAACTAAATAGCTTGATGTCAGCTGAGAAAAAATCGTTGGGACCCTTTATAAGAATGTGGCAACTAGACACTTGGAAAATAATGTTATGATTTGATAGATATGGTCTGGATCCAATAAAGGGAAATGATCTTTGATAAATCTACTGGAGTTCGTGGACTCTGTCAGTTGTGTCATTGACAATTGAGAACCAGCCGCAGTGAAGTAATTGAATTTTCAGACGAAGTTTGACATTGTTGAATGCAGGTGTGTTGAGAATGTTAGAGTCCATGGGTAGGTAAAGGTGAAATATACACCATATGCATTTAAAATTGGAAAATGGACAAAACGAGCAGATTCGTAATTTTTTTCTCTGGACGGAAGCCTTGCGGGGTAAAAAAAAAAGAGGATCAGCTCTTGTGCAATAGCTGCGCACAAGGTATAAAAATGATTCAGATGTGAACAACAAATCATTCACATTTACGTTTATTAAATGGTGAGAGGTAGGGAAGGGATGTTGTAGAAAAAGGATCTGAATGTCCTTGGTTATAAGCCACTAACAGAATTCGTATGGGCCATATGTGGTCCATTATGGAAAATTATTAAAGTACCAGAGCAAATATATCTTACTCAATGGTAGCGTTTTGATTAGCCAGCATTTAGCCCAACTGTGTAGAGAGTCTGCTTTATAAGTAATGATCTCCATGTTACCGAGACAGTACAAAGGAGTTTCACCAGACTCAACCCTCACATGATGTTTCCATAAGCTGAGAGTGCAGTAACTATGTATTAAACCTGCAGTGCTGTGAAAGAATAAGAAGTTGAAACTTGATAGTTATGGATGGACACTCGTTATGTATCAAGCAGTCATTGATAAGGTGAGAAATTCCATACTTTGCACAGGATGCTCGATTCCTGATAGTTTGCATGCCTGTGCAAAGACGTCATTTCGTTTGACAGTAAGGTACAGGCTCTGAATGAAATCTGAACAGTTTCATGCACACTTACTGTGTGACCCTGCACTCAATGTTAGATTGCACACAATCCTGTCAGAAGCCATAATACCTTCATTCTAAAACAGTTAGCCATTCACCACCAGCTGCTTATTTTCAGAGAGAACATGGGTCTGTTCTCTCAGCAATGTAAGATGCCTTTGAAACAGGTTAAAAATTGGCTTCATTCCTCCTCCCAGGATATCATGTTAAATTATCATGCATGTACTATGAGTAATGATGCCACGTGGAACAAGGTGGAGCAGTCCTATCTGTTCAGGCCCTGCTCCATTTGTTTGTGATGATGGAGCATCTCTGACATCTCCCTTGCCTAGTTAGCGACTGGAGAAGCTGAATGATCTCTTTCTGTTTCGTTTTAATGACTCCAGGTGTGAAATGGTCTCTTTCTGATCCTCCGGAGGTGACATGTGGTGTTGGACAGATTGCTTGTCCTCCTGTGAGACAGGCAGGAGACACTAAATGGGTGTCCCTCCTTTGCACAATAGTTTTGATGGGCTGAATGATATCCCACATTCGTGTAAAGCCAGATTGAGGTGAGGAATGAACTCCTTCGTTTACTGTGGAAATGTGCAGTGTCTGGCAGCGCATTTCCATGAATGTTGCCGACATGTTAACTTGAATGCTGTCCAGGTTTTTTTGTTGTGCATGGACACAGGCTAATTTAGGACCTGAGGGATGACGAATTGTTCTGAACATTGTGTAAACTTGAGTGAGTATCCCCACTTCTGTTTGGTGAGAACTCAATGGGCTGAGTGGCCTGCTTCTACACTGCAGGGATTCCCCACAGACAAACTAGAGATGCCTGGACTGAGGGAGCTACACTGAGGATCTCCTGCAGTGATGTCCCACAGCTGAGATGATTGATGCACTATGATGATAAACATCTTCCCTTGTGCTGTGAACGGCTCCAAACACTGGAGAGTTTGCAATAGATTTTAGTGAAGTGCGATGTTTCTCAGGCTCCTTGATGTCATCCTCAATTAAAACTTCCTTCATATCAGGGTCAGTAGTTCTTAGGTAATCCCTTGTATGATAGACAATGATTCTTCAAACAGAGGGTAGTGAATGTTAGGATTTCTCTATTCCAGAGAGTCAGGGGAGCTAGATCACTGAAAGATTTTTGAAGGGTCTTCCCTGTTTCTGTGCACCAGGATATAGCAGTAAGTGGCCTCCAACTGCTCCTGTCTAGCAGATTGGATGGGCGGAATGGAACATGGAACATCGCACTCAGGACCAAGATTAGTCGTTTGACACTTTGAAACTTCTCCACTAGGCACTATGTTTGTGGACTCAGCCCCATTTTCCTGTCTGTATCCCAATATTCATGACTCAATCTTTGACAAATATTTAATGAAATCAGTTTGAATAAATGTGAACAAAGAGGCACCATATACCTCTGGGGAAGAGAATTACCACTCAAATGGCCCTTTTAGAATTGCTCCTCATCTCTCTTACAGTGTCGTACAGCAGGGAACTCTATCCACATAAACCAGACTCCCAATTTGATCTCAACTCATTTGCCAACATTAGGCCCATATCCTTCTAAATCCTTCCTATTATCCTTGCACATCCAGATACCTTAGAAGTATTGTAACTTTAGCAGCTTGCATCACTTTCTCTGTCAACTTATTGCGCGCGCACACACACACACACACACACACACACACACACACACACACACACACACACACACACACACACACACACACACACACACGTCTGCATGAACATTTTGTCCCTTTAATGTCTTTCTCCTCTCACCTAAAGCCTTTGTCCAATAGTTTTAGACTCACCGATCCTGGGAAAAAGACCTTGGGTATTCAGCCTATCCATGTTCCTCATGATTTTATAAACCTCTATAATGTTACGCCTCAGCCTCCGATGCACCAGAGTAAACAATCCCCAATTTGTTCAGTGTCTCCCTATAGCTCAATCCCTCCATGCCTGGCAATATCCTTGTAAATAATTTCTGCAACCTCTCAAGTTTAACAACATCCTTCTTATATCACTGAGAACCAAATTAGACACAATATTATAAATGTCACCTCACTAACATCCTGCCCAGTTGCGATATGATCTCTCAACGTACTGCATATTCAACGTACTGACCAATAAAGACAATCATATCAAACTCTTTCTTCACCACCGTGTCTACCGGAGAGTCCACTTTTAAGGAAAAATGATTCTGCACTCTTTTGTTCAACAAGACTCCCCAGGACCCTACCATAAATTGTATATATCCTGCCGTTTTTTTCCTTTCCAAAATGCAGCAGTTCACATTTATCTAAATTTAACTCCATCTGTCACTCATTGGCCCATTGCCCCATTTGATCAAGGTCTCATTGTACGCCAAGGTAAATCTTGCTGGTCACTGCACCTTCAATTTTGATGTCATCTGTAAAAATAATAAACAGGCAAATATTCACATCCAATTCATTTATATAAATGACGAAGGCAGTGGACTCGGCACCTTGTGTTACACCACTGGTCACAGGGTTCCAGTCTGAAAAACAGTCTTCTGTCAACCTCTGCCTCCTATCTTCACTCTAATTTTGCAGTGTATTGGCTGGCTTACCTTGGACCCATTTCTAATCTAAACTTAGAAATGCGTCTGTCATGCGGAAACCTGTCGAATGCCTTGCTGAACGCGGTGTGGACAGCGTCTACCACACTACCTTCATTAAACTTGTTTGTCACCTCTCCAAAAAACGTAATCAATTTTGCTAGAAATGATTTCCCATGCACAAAACTATGTTGACTATACCTAAACAGTAGTTACATCTGCAATTGCATGCAAATGTTTTCCCTCACACTCCTGTCCAACAACGTGCACACCATTTACATCAGGCTAACCGATCTATCCTTCAGGTTACTATTCATTTCTCTCGTTTCATGCTTCCACTGCTCACTGCAAACGCTAATGTAACCAGGTTGGTGGTTTGTCCAACAATATAGGTCTCAGACTGTGTCAGGGTTAGGAACAAATTAGGCAGGATTCTTAATAAGCTAAAATTAACAAATTTATTAGCCAAATAAAATTACTCAAATTACGTTGGAAAGCTACATGACAAACAGTTTGGATATTACAAATGGTGTGTGTATGGAATGAGCTGCCAGTGGAAATGACGGAGGCTGGTGTGATTACAGTATTTAACGTCATGCAGATGGGTATATGGAAAGGAATGATTCAGAGGGATGTGGGTGAAATGCTGGCAAATGACACTAAATTACTGCAGGATATCTGGTTGGCGCAGATGAGTTGGACTAATGATTTTTTTTTTCCTGATGTATATCTCTATTACGTTATGTTTGAATCCTTCATTCTATTCCTGTGTATCTCCTTAGAGGGGCAGAACGGGCTAATCCTCCCTCATTGCAGCGATACTGACCGGCTAAATGAGGTCTTCCTCTCCCTCTATAACAGGCTCAAGGGGTTCAGTGAGAGAACAACATATGATATAGGAGCTCCAGCCGGTTTATCAGTTCATGAAGATCATGTCTGGTCTGTTTGCAGTTGAAAACTCTTTTCCTAGCTAATGCCAATAAACACTGACTTCCCTGTCCAACAAAGGTCAGTCAAGATCAGCCTTGAATATCTTCAATGGTCCAGTCTTCACTATTCCCTGGGGATGAGAATACCACAGAGAGCACAACCCTAAGGAGATAGAAACATCCTTATCTCAAACTTAAATGGGGGAACCCTCTAAATTTAAAACTGTATGAACTTCACAGCAAGTCAAATTCTCTTTTTTGAGACATGAGGGCACAACAAATAGGAAGGAAATTGACCATTCAGCCCCTCAAACCTATCCCACATTCCCATTGACTCTGTTCCGTAAAGTATTTATCAAACTCAGCCGCACTGCTCTCTTAGGTGGACATTTCCTAGAGTGAAAACCACAAAGTGTGCAAAATTGGTGCAGAGCTAGAGTGTTTGGTCCATCGAGTCTCATCAGCTGTTCGATCATGGCTGACATGTTTCGCCACAAAATTCTCCCGCCTTCCCTCTGTAATGCTTGATCCATTTATCAATCAAATCATACATATCTCAGCCTTAAAGGCAGAACTGTGTCTCTGTATGTATGTGTGTGTGTTTCTGCTTATTGGCGAGAGATAGAGGGTAATGCAGGAGGGTTGTCTTTTGGACTGGAGGCTTGTGACCAGCGGCGCTCTACAGGGATTGGTGCTGGATCCACTTTTGGTTGTCATTTATATCAATGATTTAGATGTAAATAATAGAAGGTATCGTGAGCCCGTTTATGGATGACACCAAGATTAGTTATATCGTGGAAGGTGAAGAAGGTCCCATAAGGTTATAAAGAGATCATAATTAATTGCATCAATGAATCATAGAGTTGTACAGCACACCGTTTAGTCCAACTCATTCGTGCCAACCAGATGTCTTAAATTAACTTTTTTTCATTTTTCAACAGTCGTTCCATATCCTTCTAAACCCTTCTAATTCATGTCCATCTCCAGATGCCTTTTAAATTTTGTAATTGTACCAGCCTCCACCAGTTCCTCTGGCAGATCATTGCATATATGCACCACCCTCTGTCCATTTTACCTTAAATCTACGTCATCTAGTTGTGGACTTTGCTACCCTGGGAAAAAGACCCTGACTATTCACACTATCCATGGTCTTCATGATTTTATAAACCACTAGAATGTGAAAGTGTGACTCCAATCAACACAAATGGCTGTGTTTTCAATCAGCCCAAGCCTACATTTTGAAATTCAATACTGACACCTCTTCCTTCAGCATCAAATCGCATTTCTAAAACCATTTTAATCAACTTGTTCAGCTACATTTTGAAATACCTCTGTGGCATTTGAATCTAGACTTTTGGGCTGAGAGGTAGGAACACTACAACCATTTTGCAACAATCCCTAAAGCTGCAACATTAGTCTCCTGTGTGTTTGTTCATCAGACTGTTTTGAAATACTGTGAAATATCTCCTTGACAGGCAGGACATGAATCTAGTCTTTCTGATTCAGAGTGAGAGGCACTACCCCGCAATCTCAGGTATTGGAATCTAACGTAGAGCTCTGGCTCAGAGGCATGGGCATTACCCACTTCACAAGAATTAAACAATGCCCAGATTTTGGGTCACATTTTAAATGTCAGCTTTCAGCTCGTTGTGGATTTATTAAAATTTGGTTAACTTTTACTGAATTACAGAGTTAAAAGAATTACATTGCTAAACAGATGAAAGGTACTCAAGTCAAATATAATTGTGGTTCTGTTCGCCGAGCTAGGAATTTGTGTTGCAGACGTTTCGACCCCTGTCTAGGTGACATCCTCAGTGCTTGGGAGCCTCCTGTGAAGTGCTTCTTTGATGTTTCCTCTGGCATTTGCAGTGATTTGTATCTGCCACTTTCGGTTGTCAGTTCCAGCTGTCCGCTGCAGTGGTCGGTATATTGGGTCCAGGTCGATGTGCTTATTGATTGAATCTGTAGTTGAGTGCCATGCATCTAGGAATTCCCAGGCTGTTCTCTGTTTGGCTTGTCCTATAATAGTAGTGTTGTCCCAGTGGAACTCGTGTTGCTTGTCAACTGAGTGTGTGGCTACGAAGGATAGCTGGTCATGTCGTTTCATGGCTAGTTGGAGTTCATGGATGCGGATCGTTAGCTGTCTTCCTGTTGTCCTATGTAGTGTTTTGTGCAGTCCTTGCATGGGATTTTGAACACTACGTTGGTTTTGCTCACGCTGAGTATTGGGTCCTACGTTCTGGTGAGGTGTTGTCTGGGAGTGGCTGAATGAGGACATGCCACAACCCAAAGGACTAGCCACACTACCATACATCAAAAACATTTCTGAACTGACAGCCAGACCACTGCGACCACTAGCACTCATAACAGCACACAAACCAACAGCCACTCTCAGACAACAACTCACCAGGACGAAGGACCCGATACCCAGCATGAGATGGGGATAGTCTTGAACAGGTTGATGTAAAATGCGAGCAGGAATTTGAGGCATTGGCTGAAAAAACAATTGGACTGATTGCCAGGTCTGACTGAGTTTTATCACAGGCTGTTGTTGGAGACAAGGGAGGAAAGACTCTGACTGAAAAAAATAATTAAATTACGACCAAAGGGGAGGTGCCAGAGTACTGGAGAACAGCTAATGCGATTCCACATTATAGTAAGGATGGTAGAGTTAGACCGGGAACTATAGACAAGCAAGTATTATATCACTGTTAGGGAAAATACTGCAGAAAATAGGGAAGGAGAAAATTGAACTCCAGTCAGTATGGCAAGGCTTAATCGGGGATAATCATCATGACTTTATCAGAGGGACGTCAGACCTACCGAATGTGAATCAGTTTGAGGAGGTTGCTGAATTTGTTTTGCAGCAAGGCCTTTGACAAAGCTCCACATGTGATAGTGAAAAATAAAATAATATCTCATGGAATCAAGGATAACTTGACAAGTTACAACGAAAATTGTCTTAGTGGCAGGAGACAGAGGGTGATGGGAGAAGGCTGTTTGCGTGACTGGAGACCAGTGTTCCCTGGTGTACCACAGGGATCAGTGCTTATCTCTTATTATTTGTGGTATTCATAAATAGTGCAGATGTGAATGGGGGGAGATGGGTGAAGGAGGAGGGGTTTGTGATAAGTAATTTTGTGTTTCCTGGTTGGTTGGTAGTGAAGAGAAAGGCCTTATGTTGCATAGAGATACACATAGATTGGTCAGATGGGCAGATCAATGGGAGATAGAACGTAAACTTAATAAATATGATGCGATACACTTTGAAAGATGGAACCAGATAGGCAAGTACTCAGTGAATGGAGCACACTAGGAAGCTCAGAGGGACGCATCCCTGAATGTGACTGGACAGGGTAATAGTTTAGTTAAGAAGACGACCTTGGGTGCAGCAATTATTAATCGTGGCGTATTATAAGAGTTGTACACGGCTTTGGTGAGGCCAATATTGAGTACTGTGTGTAAATCTGGGAGCCACATTACAGTCAGGACGTGATTGTATTGGAGGGTGTGCTAAGGAGATTCACCAGGATGTTTCCTGGGATGGAACATAGCAGCTATGGAGAGAGGCTGAGCAAGCTCAGGTTGTTTAGGTTGAAGCAGAGGAGGCTGAGGGGGATGTGATTCAGCAGGACAGGATGATGAGGGGCATGGAGAGGGTGGATAGAAAGCAGCTATTCCTTTTAGTCAGAGGGCCAAGAACAAGGGAACTCACTTTTAAAGTGAATGGTTTGAGGTTTAGTGAGGATTAAAAGATAGTTTTCTTTCACCCAGAGGGGGTTGGGGTCAGGAATTTAATTCCTGAGAGGAGAGTTATCACGGGTATCCTCACAGCCATTAAAAAGTGCTTGGACGAGCAATTGGAAGTGTCATAATATTCTCGGCTATGGGCCTGGTGTAGGAAAGTGGGACTACTGCAGATCATGCTGTATTTCTGACAGTACAAAATATATACTCCTGTGAGTGAATGGGTGTGCATGGTCAGCCATTGAACAGCCTATGGCAGGAATTGATGGATTTCTGAAGAGTATATTCACAAGAGTTATCAGAGTGAACTGTAATAGTTTGTCAAATTATGCCAATGTGAGAAGTATGAGAGAACAATTGCAGCTTCCTTACAATCTTAATCCAGAGAAGGGAGAATGGGGAACAGGGGAATGGCAGAACTATGAAACCACTAACTCAGTTCTGTCGTCACAGAACTTTCTATCAATACTAGGCTAATGAAGTCTGGTGTGGAAAATGATATAGTACATGGAACATAGAACATAGTAAGTACATGGTTTTGAAGAAAATATTGGGAGTGAAAGTAATAGTCATAGTCAACACTGATATAGATTTATGAAATGGTAATTATGTTTGAGAAACAGACTGGGAGACAAATGAAACAGAAGCAATGGATGTAAAACATTGCATTTTTAGAAATAAAAATTCCTAAAGCTCCAAGCCCAGTTTACAAAAACTAAATCTTAGTGGATTGGGTGAAAATATGGCCATGTTTCTGGAATTGGACAACTGGCAGGAAACAATGAATATAACTAAACAGACTCGTCAAGCAACAGCCTGACATTATATGAAAGGTACAATTCTGTGAGTATGGCCATGTCCCAGAAACTGCATCAACTTCCCCAGATATCTCCTGTCTCAACAGGTGGACAGATATAGCAGAAGTGGCGGCACAGTGGGATACAGTTGGAAGGGAATTGCTCTGGGAGTCCTCAACAGTGACTCTATCTCCCACGAAGTCTCATGGCGTTAGTTTACGCATGGGAAAGGAATCCTCCTGCTGCCTACCATGTGCCAGCCTCTCTCAACTGATGAATCAGTACTCGTCCATGCTGAACAACACTTGGAGGAAGCACTGAGGGTGGCAAGGGCGCAAAATGTACTCCGTGTGGGGGATTTCAATGTCCACCACCATGAGTAGCTCAGCTGCAGCATTACTGATTGAGTTGGTCGGGTCCGAAAGGATATAACTGCTCAACTGGGTCTACGGTAGGTGGCGAAGGAACCAACATGAGGAGAAGACATACTTGACCACATCTTTACTAATCTGCCAGTTGCAGAAGTAGCTGTCCATGACAATATTGGTAAGAGTGACCACTGCATTGTCATTGTGATGACAAATTCCCACCTTCACATTGAGAATAATCTTCATCATTTTGAGTGGCACTATCACGGCTAAATGGGTTGTTGACCTTCATTTCAGGGGGATTTGAATCCAGGAGTAAGGGTGTTTTACTGCAGCTGTACACGACCATAGAGAGACGCCATCGCAAACATTGTGCAGTATTATGTTCAGTTTTGGTCTCTGTACTTAACAAAGGACAAACTTGACATTGAGTGAGAGCAGTGAAGGATGACCAGACTGATCTCTGGGATGACAGGTTTGTTGTGGGAACAGAGTTTGAGGCGACTGTGCTTGTATTCCATTGGGTTTAGGAAAATGGGTGGAGATCTCACTAAGATTTAAAAAACTCTGACAGGGTGAGACAGATTGGAAGCAGGGATGATAATTTCCCAGGCTGCGGTGTCTAAAACAAAGGGCCACAGTATTAGATACAGACAGGCCATTCTGCATTGAGATGCCAATAAATGTCTGCCCTCAGAGACTGGTGAACCTGGAGAATGCACTTGAAACTGGAAGCCAAGACACTGAACAGAGTGCCCTATTCCCACGCACAGAGCCGTGGTAATAGAGGACTCCATCGTGAGAGGAACTGACCAGGGTTTTTGTGGCAGCAGAGGGGATTTAAGGATGGTGCGTTGCCTTCCTGGTGCCAGGGTGAAAGACATCGCGGACAGTGTGCAGAAAATCCTCAAGGACGAGGGTGAAGAGACAGAGGTGGTAGTACATGTCGGCACAAATGATGTCGGGAAGAAGAGGAGGCATATATTACAGCGGGACCTCGGAGAACTAGGAAGAACGCTGAAAAGGAGGACGTCCAAAGTGGTTATCTCTGATTTGCTTCCAGTTCCTCGGGCTGGTGAGGCCAGAAACAGGGAGATAATGGGCTTGAACGTGTGGTTGGGGAACTGCTGCAGGAAGCAAAGATTTAAGTTTTTTGAATCACTGGGGTATATTTTGTGGTAAGCATACATTTTACAAGAGAGGTGGTTTGCACCTTAATAGGTTAGGGACCAGCATTCTGGCAGGCAGGTTTTCTACTGCAACACCGCTACATTTAAACTAAGTACCGGGGGAGGGGGGGGGACGACAAACTGGATATATAAAAAGGAAATTGAAGGGAAAGTTAGAACAAGAGAAGTCAAGAAAGACAACTGTAGGAATGAGGCAGAAAATTCAGCAAGGGATCATGCTGTAAGGTTGAGTGAAATAGGGGTTGATGGGAAGGGTGAGAGCAGTAACAAATTAAAAATACTCTATATGAACGCACGAAGCATTAGACATAAGATGGATGAACTTCAGGCTCTTTTGGAAATTGGCAGATACGATGTTGTGGGGATAACTGAGACGTGGCTTCAAGTGGACAGGGCCTGGGAAAGGAATATTAGAGGCTACACGTGTTATCGTAAGGACAGACTGACAGGCAGAGGGGGTGGGGTGGCCTTATTGGTAAGGGAGGATATTCAGTCCCTTGCGCGGGGGAACCTAGAGTCAGGGGATGTAGAGTCAGTGTGCATAGAGCTGCGAAATACTAAGGGTAGAAATACCCTTTTGGGAGTCATCTACAGACCCCCAAACAGTAGTCTGCATGTCGGATGTAAGTTGAATCAGGAGCTGAAATTGGTCTGTGGTAAAGATGTTACTACAGTTGTTATATGGGATTTTAACGTGCAGGTAGACTGGGAGAATCAGGATGGTATTGGACCTCAAGAAAGAGACTTTGTGGAGTGCCTCAGAGATGGATTCTTAGAGCAGCTGGTGCTGGAGCCGACCAGGGAGAAGGCAATTCTGGATCTCGTATTGTGTAACGAACCAGAATTGGTCAGAGATCTCGTAGTGAAGGAGCCATTGGGAAGTAGTCTTTCCACAGATACGGGTGATGGTAACATGAGGATAGAGTGAAGAATCTGGGTGTTCAATTTATAGAGCTGTGAGAGACGAAGAAATGGTGACGCTGGAACACGTTGAGTGGCAGCGACCACTTATTTCCAAAAGAGACAATGATAGGGAGAGAAATTCCATACATTACCCAGGATTGATTGGCTTGATTTCTTGCCACGTGTACCTCCGTACAGGGATAAACTTTATGTATGAGCAATGGAGGAAGATCATAGTAAACATGGCCAGAAAGATCATAGGTTGGCATATACTTAGACAGAGTAAGGCATTGCAGGTTACACTGCACAGGACGTGCACTAGACAAGATCAACATGAATAAGATCAGCATTATTTGAACTGAGAGAGTCCATTCATCAGTCTAACGTGGCTTTCCTAATAGTTTCTATTCCTAATAGTTCCTAAAATAATTCTCCCCACGTTATTGTGCAGTCGGCGTGTGAACCCGTACTGTACGTCATGTTGCTCACAATCCCCAACAGCAGACACAATACCTTCCATCTGAAACAGGTAGCCATTCCCCCCAACTTCCGCCCTTCATAGAGAACACCAGGCTGTCTTCTAAGAGATGAAAGGCGCCTTCTTTAGACTTCACACAAGTCATATGTCTTCCCTCCTCACCACGAGAAAACCAGGTTAAAGTCCCACGATTATATCATAAGCAAAGGAGCCACGAGGAACAACGTGGAACGGACTGTCCGTGCAGCCTCTGCTCCATTTGTTCATCATGGCAGAGCAGCAATCTGGAGATACTTAAGACCGCCGATGCTGGCGATCAGAGTAGAGAGTCGATTGCTGGAAAAGCACAGCAGGTCAGGCAGCATCCGAGAAGCAGGAGAATTAATGTTTCGGGCATAAGACATTCATCAGGAATCAGCATAAATTACCTCATTCTGTACCCGTGTAAGTGCATTGAGGTGGGAATGGCCTCCTACTATCCTGTATAAGTGACCCAATGTACTGACTGGCTTCTTCCTCGTCCGCTTGGACAGGGCCAAGGTCCTGACTGGTTACCCTCGGTTCCTGGTTGACAGCTCGATGTACTGCCATGTGTGATGATGCTGCAGCTTTAAGAAGTTATTTTAGTCCTGGTTTCTTTTAAGAGAGAGATTGAACGATCGATACCAAGCTGGCTAGTTCAGACCACTTGAGTAAACAGCTAGCGAGGCCTTAGGTTTATTTTAATGCACTGAATGGGTGTGGCCAGCTCTCACAGATTAGGATCACTGGGTTTTGGTTTCTCAGTAACATCAAAAACTATACAAGTCTCAACAGAGTTGGAAGTTTCAGGAGATGTCCCTTGGCTGCTATTCTCTCTGAATTTTCTCGTGATGCTGTTTTTGATTCCTGAATTTTCCTTTTTGCCAAGGGCTGAGTTTGTGGGAATTTCCTATGTTGGACTAGTTCATTAGTAATAGCTCCTGGATCTATTATTTTGTTAAGTTGCCGAATGGAATTACGTTATTCTAAATTCCTCTTTCTTTAGTTTTATTTCATCTTTCGTGTTTAAATAAATGGTGTTTTGCTTCACACCGAGTAGTTTGACCGTCACATTGCATCTGGAACAGACACTTTACATTTCCTTTGAAATAAGAAAACATCAGAGTCTAGGCTACTGTCTTCCAATATTCTCAAGGGGCTCTGGTGTGGTCCATCACACCAGATTCATTCTCTTCCTGAGTAATAGGCTGGAGGCACTGAATGGGCTGTCTCTGTTCTTCTCCAACAGTGTCAATGGTCTGAATGGCTTCCTCATATTCCTGTGAAACCAGCGTGAGGTGCTGAATGAACTCTTGTTTTACTGGGGCAATGTGCAGTGTCAGGCAGTGCTGTTACATGAATGTTTTGGAGCCTTTAACAGCACACGCCTCAATGGAATCTGGATCTTGCTGCACATGGACACAGACCAGTTCAGTAGCTGACGGGGGATAAAATGTTCTGAACATTTTGGAATCTTCAGCGACCATCCACACTTCTTATCTTATGATGGGGAATGTGGGGGTCTGGTAGTGGCGGGCGGGGAGACATTGATGAAGCAGCTGAAGAGGTTTTTGAAGAGGAAGCTACCCTGAGGATCTCCCACAGAGCTGACCCAGGACTGAGATGATGAACATCTTCCCTTGTGCCATGTTTGATTCCAAACACTGGAGAGTTTACTCTGATTCCCATTAAGTCCAGTTTTGTTAAGCTCCATGATATCAATAAAACTCAGCCACTGCTTTGATATCGGGGCCAGTCATTTTTACCTGAACCCTTGAGTCAACCTCTTTTGTTCACATCAATACGTCATGATATCGGAGCAGCAAGTGTTTTCTTCAAACAGGTGGGATTGAATGTCAGGATTTCTCTTCTCAAGAGTGTTGGGGAACAAGATGTCTGAAAGTATTTGAAGAGGAGGTAGATGGAAATTGACCTTTCAGAGAGGTGAGAGTTATGAGGAATTGGGTACTAAAGAGGATTTCAGACCGAGATCAGATCAGCCACGATCTTAGTGAAGGGCAAGGCAGGTTTGGGGAGTGAACGACCTGCCCCTGTGTCTGATGCTCTCACATTCTGTTATCAGAAAGTTAGTGGGTGATATTTTCATGGATGTTCTGTTATTGAATGTTGCAGTCAGGGAGAAGAGAGGATTTTGTGAGCCATCCCCGGGTGAGGTATGGGAGCTGTATTCTCAGTGACTTTGAGTCTACAACATGACCAACAAATGGAGCTCAAGTTGCAGAGAAGGAAAGCTCTGCAAAGAGAGATGAGGGGCCTCTTTCATACCATCCCTGGATTTTCCAAATTACATTTCCCAAATCAAATCAATGCGTGGGGTAAAGTCTTGAAGTGCCGAATGGTCTCCTCTGTTTCTGTGCAAAGGTTAGAGGAGTAAGAAGCCTCCAACTGCTCCTGTCTATTGGGTTTGAGGGACTGAATGGAACACAGGAACATGGGAGTGAGGGACAGGAGTGGGTCATTCGACACTTTGAGCCTTCTCCACCAGGCACTAAGATTGTGGCTGATCATTTTGTGGACTCAGCCCCACTTTCCTGTCTGCACCCCATTATGAATGTCGCACTTCTCTGTCAAATATTTACCGAACGCATCTTTCAATCATTGTGAACATAGAGGCACAATAAACGTCCAGCGAAGAGAATTCTGACTTGAAAGGTTCTTTCAGAATTTTTTGTCATCTCTCTTATAGAACCAGAGAGTCGTGGAGAACGGAAACAGACCCGTTAGTCCAATCTGTTCACTCCGATCAGATATCAAATCTGATCCAGTCCCATTTGCCAGCATTTGGCCAATATCCCTCCTCTTTCAGATACTTTTTAAATGTGCGATTGTAACCGACTTCAGCACTTCCTCTGACAGCACGTTCTGTACACACACCACTCTCTGTGTGAAACATTTATCTTCAGATCCCTTCTAAATTATTCGCCTTCTCCCCTCCAACCTATACTCTCCTGTTCTAGGCTCCCCTACCCTGAGGAGCAGAACATGGCTGTTCTGAATTTCCATGCCCCTGATGGTTTTATAAACCTCTATAATGTCACCCCTCAACCTCCGAGACGCCAGGGGGAAACACCTCAAACTAATCAACCTCTACCTAAAGCTCAAACCTCCAGTCCTGGGACATCCATGTGAATCATTTTTGCAGACAACCGAATTGTATGCAGAATTCTTAAAGTGGCCTCACCAACATCCTGCACTGATGCAACATGCCACCACAACTCCCATACTGAGTGCTCTGACTGATTAAGGCAAATGTGCCAAATGTGTTCTGCCCCAATCTGTCTACCTTCGACTCCACTTTCAAGGAACAATGTACCTGCAGCCCTAGGTCCCTTTGTTCCACAACACGCCCCAGGACCTTACCATTAAGTGTATAATTTCTGCCCTAATTTGCCTTCTCAAACCGCACAACCTCGTATTTATCTAAATTAAACTTCATCTGTCACTCCTTGCTCCTTTGTCCCATCTATTTGTGGTCTCGAACTCTGAGACAATCTACTATACCATCTTTCTGATGTAAACTGGAAACTTACTAACTATGGACACAAAATTCACATCTAAATCCTTGACATAAATGATGAAATGCAGGGAACTCAGCACTGATTCTTTCAGCACACTGCTGCTCACAACCCTCCAGTCTGAAAAATCTTTTTCAAGCTAATTCTTCCTTCCATCCAATTGTGACGAGCTTTTGCCGTATCCCATGTGACTGAAACTTACTAATCTGTCTACCAATCGGAACGAAATACTAGCTATGAAGAGAGCCTGAGTAATTTAGTTTTATTTTCACTAGAAAAAAAAAGCTGATTGAGCCGGTCTGGGGATGTGATTGAGATTTACAAAATCATAAAGGGTGGTTAGAGGCGAGCTTTTTCCCAGGTTGAAGGATTCAGTAACAGATGGTCCTGCTGTCAAAGTGAGAGGTGAAATGTTTAAGTTGGATACACGTGGTAACTACTTCACACAGAGGGTGGTGAGAGTTTGAAACGCGTTGCCAGCAGAGGTGGTAGAGGCAGGCACGGCAGATTCATTTAAGGTGCGTCTGGAGATCGAAGGGCCTTAGATTAGATTATTTACAGTGTGGAAACAGGCCCTTCGGCCCAACAAGTCCACACCAACCCACCGAAGCGCAACCCACCCATGCCCCTACAGTTACCCCTTATCTAACACTGCGGGCAATTTAGCATGGCCAATTCATCTGACCTGCACAATTTTGGACTGTGGGAGGAAGCTGGAGTACCCGGAGGAACCACGCGCAGACACGGGGATAATGTACAAACTCCACACAATCATTTGCCTGATTCGGGAATTGAATCTGGGTCTATGGCGCTGTGAGGCAGCAGTGCTAACCGCTGTGACACTGTGCCACCGTGCCACCCACCTGGGCTGTAAATTTTATTTGCTCTTTGTTCTTTAAAGGAACACCTTGCTGAAGTCCATATAGACAATGTCAACCAAACTGCCTTCATCAATCTTCTTAGTTACCTCTTCAAAAAATTCTACCAAATTAATGAGATATGATTTCCCTTGCAGAAAGCCACTTTGTATACCCCGATAAGCCCTTACCTTCCCAAATGTATGTAAATGCTATCCCTCAGAATTTCCTACAACAACTTACCCCCCACTGACATTAGGCTCATCGGTCTATAGTTCCCTGGCTTTTTGGGTCACTGTTTCCTTTTCTAGTCCCACCCCTCCACTGCTCACAACAAATATTAAATGTAACTAGGTTGGTGATATGGCCAATGATATCCGTCTCAGACTGGGTCAGGGTCAGTTTTAGGAAGAAGTCATGCTAGTTTTTAATCTGCTAAAGCAACACGTTTATGATCCAGAGCAATGTTAAAAAACTATGATGGAAAGATGAATGGTAAATTGTTTGCTTATTGCAAATATATAATCAATAGTTCCTTGTTTGAAACACACACACACACACACACACACACACACACACACACACACACACACACACACACACACACACACACACACACACCGATAAACGAAATCTCTGCAATTTTAACTTGATAGAACTTTGTCCAGATATTATTGGAAATCATAACAAAAGGCAAAATTGCGAGATTGTCGAAAACTTTATTCTGCTTCTGAAGATATTGTACTCACACAGCTGCTAGCAATGGCATTTCATCCTCGGAGAGTTGGATTTGGCTGAATTCCCTTTGCTTTAGGCAGTGAATAGATTCCAAAGGATTCTGGTCAGGGCACACCCAAACGGTAGCACGGTGGTTAGCACTGCTGCCGAACAGCACCAGGGACTTGGGGTCGATTCCAGCCTTGGGTGACTGTCTGTGTGGAGTTTGCACATTCTCCACCTTTCTGTGTGAGCTTCTCAATGGGTGATCTCGTTTCCTACCACAGTTCAATTAGGTGGATTGGTCATGCTAAATTGCCTGTAGTGTTCAGGGATTTCTAGGTAGATGCATTAGTCAATGGTAAATATAGTGGAATAGGGTTGGAATGGACTTGTTGGGCTGAAGGGCCTATTTCAACACCTCAGGAATTCCGCAAAATAAGAATGGTAACGATGACTGTAGAGATTTTTTTTTAGCTTGCACACTTTGTTTTGATGAGGAACAATGAAGGAGAGAGAGTGTAATAGGTAATTCCTTCTCGGGCTGGTTACATTGTCTCCCTCTCTGAACTGAATCGCAAAGGAACGTCATCCTCTCTCAAACTGGACCATGTGTGGTCTCCTTGTACATTGTCCAAACTATGCCTCAATCACATTCCCTGCTCCATGTCGGTGCATCACTGCTGTTATCAAACACAGAGCCATACCCTTAGCAGAAAATGGTCTCGGTCGATTTGAAATATGTTTACTCGTCCCTGCGTCATTAAAAAAACTGATTAATTTATTCAGAATGCCTGTGTTAAAATGAATGCGTTTTTTAAAGAAATACAGAAAATGCTGGAAACGCTCGGCAGGTCTGTCAGCATCCACATGCCTTTTACATGCTGTGGTTGTCCCAGCCTCTACCACTTCCTCTGGCAGCTCATTCCATACGCACACCACCCTCTGGGTGAAAAGGTGCCCTTTAGACCTCTTCAAAACTTACCCTCTCACTTTAAAACAATGCCCTCTAGTTTAGGACGCCCCCAGCCTGGGGAAAAACCCTGACTACTCACCCTGTCCATGACCATTCTGATTTTATAAACCTTTCCTGCTGTGAAATGTGACCCCCAATCAACACGAATGCCTATACTTTCAGTCATCCTGGGCCTAAATTCTGAAATGCAATACTGACGCCTCTTCCTTCTCCATCAAGTCACAATTCTAAATCGATTTTAAACATTTTATTCAGATGTATCAAAAGACACTTCTCTGGGCTTTACACCGAGATCTTTGTGCCCGCAGGTAGGGACACTAGCATTACTCAGCAATACCCATAAAGCTGTAACAGTATCCTCCTGTGTATTTGTTCATCAGCCTGTTCTGACATGATGTGACATACCGGCAACAGGCAGGACTTGAATCCAGGCCTTCTCGTCCAGAGCTAGGAATACTAGCACACAAGTTCAGGAGTGGGATTCAAAATCAAGAGCTCTGGCTCAGAGGCAGGGACACGACCCACTGCAGTATCATGCCCAGATTTTGAGTCATATTTTAGTGCCGGGTTTCAGCTCGGTGTGGATTTCTTATAATCAGGTTACCATTACTGAACTACAAAAAACACTTTGTTTTGTTAAACAAATGCAAGATATTTGTCTCGGATGTTGAGTGCACATGCTGTGCCATCGAGATTAACTATGAACATCTTTAATCGCTATTATCTGTAGTCTGCAATATTAGGGAAATTAATCCTTCAGACGCACTCTGCCCAATGAAGGCTCTTAAATGGATATTTGTTACTGAATACCAGAGACGAAGAAAGAGCTTAATTTCTGGACCCAAAACACCGATCAGTATTACCCAACTCTAACGTGCGACTGTCCTCTTCCTAAAGCCATGAAATGATACCAAGCCGATGACTACAGTCCAGCCTCTCCTCCCCATCGACTGTGTCTGCAATCTGTCCCTCTTCCCCCAACCACACAAGGCAAAGCAAGCTCAGGGTCTTTGTGAAAATCAAAGCTGCAGTGTGCAGGTATTCTGGAGTGGTATGGGCATTTTAAAATTAAACACGGAAGGTGAGGTGGCAGTAATATCACTCACTGGACTGAGGGGTGGCAGATGGAGTTTAGTTTCGATTAATGTGAGGTATGGATTTGGCAAATCAAACAAGAACAGGATCTATACAATTAAATGTCGGGCCTTTGGCAGTGTTGTAGGACAGAGACCTAGGCCGTCAGGTTTAATTCTTTAAAATTTGCATCTCAGATAGATTGTGTGGTTAAGAAGGTGTTCAACACACTTGCCTTCTTTGGTCAGACCTTTGAGTATTGGAATTAGGACGTTTGTTGAGGTTGTACAGGACATTGGTGAGGCCTCTTCTGGAATAATGTGCCCAGTCTGGTCATCCTGCCCGCTCATTGCATCGGCACACCACCCTCTGGGTGAAAAAAACCTGCCCCTTATGTCACAATTAAATGTTCCCCTCTCACCTTAAACCTGAACCGTCTAGTTTTGGACTCCCCATCCATAGAAATTACCTTGAGTATTCACTTTGATATTACTGGCCTTGATATTATTACGCTGGCGAGGATTGAACAGACATTAACCTGGATGTTGTTGGGAATGGAGGGAGTGAGCTATAAGGAGAGGCTGGATGACTGGGGCTCTTTTCAAAGGAGAGTATGGGATTAAGGGGCAACTTTACAGAGGTTTATAAAATAATGAGGGGTACAAATAAGCTGAAGAGCTGATGTCTTTTCCCTCCAGTGGAGGATTCAAAAGTGAGGGATATTTTAAGGTGCGAGGAAAAAGATTTACAAAAGTCATGAGAGGTAATTATCTTAGTCAGAATCTGACTTATGTGTGGAATGAACTCCCATAGGAAGTGGTGAAAACAGGGACAGTTTCAATGTTTAAAGCACATTTAGATCAGTACATGGATAAGACATCCGTTTCGATGGTGCTCGGAGCAGCTGCCCTCTCCCTCCCCCGCCCCATCTCTGAATGAATCCCTGTTGGTTTTCACCCTCTGCCAATGCCGGTGCAGTGGCGTGGGTAGGCCAGCAGAGGGTGGTATTGCATTACTTTAAGCACCACAGAGACTGCCAGTCGTGCCCCACACAGAGACACACAGATACACACACAGGAATTGTCAGGGCGCGGCGTGAAGCTCACCTGGTAGCTTAAACTAAACGTAAAGAAATGCTCAATTGGCCTCGTAAACTGTTAAAATATGAGTGCCAGAGAACTCCCAAATTCCACTGTTTACATAATAGCATCACTTCTTTTTAACTCTGAAAGTGAACATTTTACATCAAGCATTCTCAATTCAGAGACCCCCGTTCTCTTTACTGCTTATTATCCCACTCCATCTCTATAACGATATACTGTTTCATTAAGACACTTAATACAATTGCTCTTATTTAATTTCAAAATCACACAGCAGCTGTTGTTTGTGTGTCTTCTTGTGGCCGATCTCCCTGTGTCATCTTCTTTCTTTTTACTGCGGATATGTTTCATATGAAAGGTAACTTTGATAGAGAGTGCTTCCTAATTTCTTGGGTCTGTATTGTTGGCATTTACTTTGTCTGCAATTTTCTAAATGCCTGCATTTTTATTTTGCACAACGTCAGATCATCTCATTGGTTCAACTTCCGAAAAATAATACATTCAAACTTGATTTGGTTTTAGTATCCTGTGGCATAATTTAAACTGATTGGTAAAATTCGAAGTGTTGTCCAAGGAGTAACCATCTCAGGAATATATTTCACAGCTAAATGTGACATATTTTCAGTTGTGCTTCACACTCTGGGTCTGCCATCCTCTCATATACACAGGTGCTTGTAAGCTCTCAGTTCAGAACAGCTTTCCCTCTCTCTTAAAGATATATACACACTATCGACTTCATGATATTAATACCCTGATGTCAATACAGACACTTGGAGCCAATGCGGAATTCTGTTTTCTATGGTTCACTCCGTCTCGTTTGTATCAGGATTTTTGCTGCTCCATTGACAGCGTCTCATTATTCGACTCTGTCCGCGGGAATATATCAGTATTTCGCTTGTTTACACTAGTGAGTGTGGCAGGATTTCAGTTGTTTCATTGGGACTGTGACGCTATAATAATCTCAATGTTTGTAGATGGCACCAAACCTGGAAGAATTGTAAAGTCTATGGAGGACAGTGTGGAACTCTAACACTACAATCACAGGTTGGTGTCATGTTCAGGTTTATGGCAGCTGTGCAGAGCTGGGTGAAGTGATGCACTTTAGTCGGAAGGACAATGAAAGACAATATAAAACAGGTCGTACCATTAAATAGGGGGTGCAGGAGCAGAGGGTACTGGGTGTATATGAGCATAGGTAGTTGAACATGTCAGGACAAGGGGGAGATCAGGAACTATCACAGATTAGTTTCAGTATCTGAGCTGTTTACTCCCTTCCTGGGAGTTCATGGTGACGATGTGTTGTGAGCCCACCCTGTTGCCCCCCGAAATCGTGGGGATTCCATTTGTACCAAATCGACACAAAAGAGAGATGGGAGCAGGGCCACAGCTTCTAAGTTGTGCCGGGGGGAAAGGGAGCTGCCAGTGGGTTTAAAGTGAGAATTGCTCTTCACTGAACATTGCTCCTTACTCGGTGGTTGGGACATGGATGTTTCAGAATCTCCACACGAGGTGTCCCAGTCCTCTTCGGCTCTTAACAGGGTCCTCCCCACATGGCGGGGGAGGGGGGTGAGGGAACGAATATCGAGCACTCCACCACCCGGCTTGGCCTTTTCTGTCCTATTCCAGGCTGTTTCTCCTGGAAAAGAAGAAAGGGAGGGCTGGAGTGAGGGTGGGGGTGGGTGGCCCTGCTGTTAGTGCCGGTGTAGGTGGGGGACGGTGTCATGGTGATGTGTCTGGAGGGAGTCAGTCCACAGTGTTATATCCATGCAGCGTTATTAGTGTGGGGGAGTAGAGTAAAGTGGAGGAAAGGTGGGGGTGGGGTGCGGCAAAGGTGCTGGATGCAGAAGTGAGAGTGGTGGAGCAGGAGTCTTCTTCTGTGGTCGGTGCTATAACAGATATAAATGTGTGCGTGAGGGAGCAGAGAGAATATGGTGACCCTTATCCTGACAGTGCGGGGCAGGTTATTGATGCTTGACCTGTATTGCTGGACATTTCTTCAGACCGCAGATTCTGCCCTTAGCTGGGTGGGGAGCTCAGACCATGCTCGGTGTGTCTGGTGGTGTGGCCTCCTCTGGGAAGAGAATGGTCCCCCTCTGTACGAGCCCATCCACCAGGACCTCCGTGTTCCTGTCGACAAACCGCAGTGTAATTGCCCCTTATCTGCCATGCTCGAGGTAAACAGTGTAGACCAGATCCGAACTGACAAAGCTCAACCGTATGCCCATTGGCCTTTTAAAGGTGGCACCAGTGCCAGGGATCACGGAATATCAAGGGGCACCCGGGCGATGGTAAATACCTCCAGCCATGATGGGTGGGAGAATCGGGCTGGTATTGAATGAGAGAGACACCATGGGGTGGGCTGGTAGTTAATGAAGTGAGTCCGATACGATAGCACCAAGAAACTAGCTCAGCCTCGTGCGGACGATCCCTCTGCCACCCTCAAGGAAAATCAAACAAACATAAACTACTGTCAGAATCTGCCCTATGAGTCATAGATTCTGTTGAAAGCAATTCCAGTAACAAAGATGCAGAACAAATGCTCATCTGGCCTCACACCAATATTCTTTTTTTCCCATCTTTCCTGGGAAGACAGGTTCATGTTACAGGATGCTATTGAAGTGTCTACATTTCGGTGTTCTGGAACCTGGGAACATATCCTTCCATGCCAATGTCTCTCAGACTCACCGTCTCTGTCTATACCCCAAACCTCTCCCATGTGATGATATTAAAACTGATTCCCCCGCCATCTCTCTCTGTCAGTGATTGCACCCCTTTTTTGGTGCAATGGAGATTATGGAGCTGTAAATGGGTGGGAGCAGCACATCCTGTCACTTCCATCATGGACTGCAAGTTTCCCCAGACTGCACAGGGATCTAACACAGTGTTACTGAAAAATGCAGTGGATTGTTGAACAGAGCTCTACATGCTGGGAGGGTAACTGCTCCTGGTTTACAGATCAATGCACTGGGGTGGGGTACATAGCCCTACATGCTCGGTGGGTAACTGCTCCTGGTATACAGATCAATGCATTGGGGTGGTGTACATGTTGGGAGGGTAGCTGCTTCTGCTTCCCTGTGCTGGTCAGACTGTACGGTTGAGGTTTATAGATAATGCAATGATGTGGTTTGTGGAGCTCCTTATGGTGGATGGATATTTGTTTCAGGTTCACACATTAGTGCGCTGCTTGGTCTGCACAGCTCCCCGTGCTGGGCAGATATGTAGCCTGTGCACAGTACTTCATGTTGGTGGGGTGGGTAGGAGGGAAAGGTGATGGACAGGTGAAGGAGATCCTCGGAACGTTCTGTCTCCAACATTCTATAACTGACATTCCGCGGAAAGTTCTGTCCCCGCTATTCTATAACTGACATTTTTGTCAGTAATTCCGACCATCCCAGTTGTTATTCCAGCTCCAATTATTTTAATAAATCCCTGAATACAAGGACACATTTGAAAATCTCACTGGTTCCCCGATCAAATGTGTCCCTTTGCCTCCAGGCTGGTGGATAATGGGTTTGTTTTCCTTCCCCACAGTTAACGTAGTGACCATCTACGTCCTGCTTTATAAAGATTGTGGATTGTCTCCATGTGTCAGACGTTACCTGGGGGCCATGGCAGCGGCGGATCTCCTGGTCATTATCCTCGAACTGATCCTGAGACACATTCCCATTGTTTATGATGAACAGTTTTACTTCCTGTACTCCATCCCCGTGTGTAATATCCACGCCGTTCTGCTTTATGCAGCCGCTGACTGCTCTGTCTGGTTCACCGTCACTTTCACCTTTGATCGGTTTGTGGCCATTTGTTGCCAGAAGCTGAAAAGTAAATATTGCAGTGAGAAAACGGCGGCTGTGGTTCTGGGGGCAGTGACTGTGCTGAGCTGTTTAAAGAACATTTTCTGGTATTTTATGTTCACGGCTCAGTATCACCTGGGGAACAATCCCTGGTTTTGTGTGGAAAGAGAAGGTGTTTATTACTCTATTGTCTGGGTCACAATCGAGTTCCTCCACCACATTCTAACCACGTGTCCCATTTCTCCTGATTCTGCTGCTCAATGTTCTCACCATCAGACACATTTTAGTGACCAGCAGGGCCCGCAGGAGACTCTGCGCTCACACCATTGGGGATGCTCAGTCTGACGCAGAAATGAGAAACTGAAAAAAATCCATCATTTTACTGCTGGTGATCTCGGCCAATTTCATTCTGTTATGCTCAATGTTAATGCTGTATTCTATATGGTACTGGATGGATGATATTGGGTATGACTCTATGTATCTCCATGGCTTTGTACAGGAATAGGGCTTCATGCTGCAGCTCCTCAGTTGCTGCACAAACACAGCAATTTATGCCGTGACCCAGACTAAGTTCAGGCAGCAGCTGAAGAAAGTGCTGAAATATCCCTTCACCCAAATCCATCCATCCATCAAATTCCCTCATTAATCACACCATCCGGGATTTTCTCACTTCAGTTCAGTGTTTCAGCGATGGGGCAGCCTGTCGCTATGGTAACATACTGAGGGGAGCGCTGGTGTGTCCATCCTTACCCCACAGGGGGATTACAGGGATACATTTCAATGTTTCTCACAACTCAGGGGCCACTGAGAAAAGGCACCATCCCACTGACTGTATCCATCACTTCCATTTGTCAACAATAAAAATGTTGATTAAAGTGTGTCGAGCAGCAGAGTGACCGATGTTGTTGTGTGTCTTTGTGTTGGAGAAGCTGAGCTGGAGAGAAACAGACTCAGCCCTAAGTCCTGGTCCTCAGTGAAGGGGAGGGCACCGCGCCCTGAGCTCAGGAACTGGGTTTAACTCCCTCTGTCCCCCACTGAAGCCTGGTCTCCCCACTTCATCTCCCCTACTCTTTCTGCCCAAATCTCCCCTCTCTGTCATCACCTCTCCTCTTCACACTCCCTTGTTTCCCCTCTCACACACAATCCCCCCAACCCCGATTTCTCCACCTGCCCACATCTTCCTTATCCCCTCACCCACACTCTCTCTGTCCTACAATCTCTGTCTCCCTTCAGCAGCTCCATCTCTACCCCATTTTCCCCTCCTCCTATCTCCCACGTCTCACCACCTCGCCCCCACACGCAGACTCACGACCAACCAAACCTGCACCCCGTAGTCTCTGGTGCAGAGGGAGAGGGAAGGAACAGGGAGACAGAATGTGTCTGAAACAGAGGTAGGGAGGGACTGGAGGGAGAGAGATTCTTTCAGAGAGAAACGGAGGAAGGTGGGGAGAGAGAGAAAGGGACACTGAATGAGGAGGGTCAAGAGTAGAGAAGGTGATGGGAGAGTGAACGGGGGGAAGAGAGAGAGGGCAAGGGAGAGATAGGGTGAGATGGGGAGGGCGAGAAATAGGACAGAGGTAGGGGAGGTAATGTCAAGAGGGAGGGACAGGGCGAAAGAGGGAATGGGATAGAGAGGGAGCGCTAGAGAGGGAGAGGAAAAGTCAGGGAGAGGGCGAGAGAGGGGAGGGAGGGAGGGGAGGTAGAGAGAGAGGGGAGAGGTTGAGAGAGGGAGGATGAGACATGGGAGTGGGGGAGGGCAAGAGAGAGGAGCGCGAGAGGAAGGGAGAATGAGAGAGTGAGGAGGGGGGAGGGTGAGAGAGGGGAGCGCAAGAGAGGAGGAGGGTGAGAGAGAGGAGGGCGAGAGAGAGGAGGGCAAAAGAATGGAGACCGAGAGAAGAGAGGGAAGGGAGGGGAGTGCCAGACGGGGGCGAGGAAGAGAAAAAGGGGAGGATGAGAGATGGGGAGGGCGAGAGAGGGGGAGGGCGAGGGAGTGGTGTGCAAGAGAGGGGAGAGGGAAGTGAAGGCGAGAGAGAGGAAGAGGGTGAAAGAGGGGAGGGCGAGAGAGGGGAGGGGATTGCCCAAGAGGGAGGTAGAGGGCGAGAGGGAGGGAGAGGGCGTGATAGGGGAGTGCGAGAGAGGGGGAGGTTGAGAGAGGGGATGGTGAGAGAGGCGATGGCAAAAGAGGGAGAGGGAGGGGTCGGCGAGAGAGTGGAGGTGGTGAGAGAGGGGAGGGAGAGTGAGGAAGGAGGGAGGGGGGCGTGAGAGAGGGTGAGGGCGTGAGAGGGAAGGGATGGAATGCAGGGCGAGAGAGTGGTGAGGATGAGAGAGGGGAGTGTTAGAGGGGGAGGGTGATAAAGGGGAGGGCGAGAGATGGGAGTGAAGGAGGTGAGGGCGAGAGTGAAGGAGAGGGGGAGAGGGGGAAATGCGAGACAACGGAGAGGGCAAGACGGAGGGAGGGGTGGAGAGAGGGCAGGGAAGGAGGGAAGGACGCGGGAGGTGAGGGAGAGAGGTAGGGCGAGAGAAGGGTGAGAGTGAGAGCGAGGAGGACGAGAGAGGGGAAGGAATTGAGGGCGAGAGAAGGGAGTGCGAGAGAGGGGAGGACGAGACAGAGGCAGAGTTTGGGGTGGGCGAGAGAGGGGAGGGAGGCAGTGGAGAGTGAAAGAGGGGAGGAAAGGGAGGGCGAGAAAAGGGCAAGGATGAGAGAGGAGGGCGAGAGAGGGAAGGGAGGTAGGGGAGGGCTTGAAGGAGGGAGAGGGAGTGAGATGGAAGGGAGGGAAGGATAGGGCGAGAGAGGGGAGGGAAAGGAGGCCGAGAGGAATGGAGAGGACAAAAGAGATGGGCGAGAGAGGTGAGGTAGGGAGGGGAGGCCGAGAGGGAGAGAGAGGGCGACAGAGCGGAGGGAGAGAGGGCAGTGCGAGAGGAAGGAGAGGGTGAGAGAGGGGATGGGAGAGAGGAGGAGCGCGAGTTGGCGAGGCAAGAGAGGGGGAGGGCGAGAGAGGGGGAGAGGGAGCAGAGGGCGAGAGTGATGGAGAGTGCCAGAGACGTGAGGGAGTGAGGGGAGGTGAGAGGTAGGGAGAGGTTGGGAGAGGGGATGGGAGAAAGGGTGAGCGCAAGTGACGGGGAGCAATAGAGGGGGAGGGCCAGAGAGGGGGAGAGGGAGGGGAAGGTGAGAGAGGGAGAGGTTGAGAAAGGGCAGGACGAGAAGGAGAAACAGAAACAATGGTACAAAGAGAAGGGGACAGAGAGAGAGTGTGGATAGAAAAAGGGGGACAGAGAGTGGGCGGACAGAGAGGGGGGGCAGAGAGAGGGGCAGAGAGAGGGGATCAGACAGAGTGGGACAGAGAAAGCAGGGACAGAGAGAGGGGAATAGCGAGAAGGGAACAGAGTGAAGGGGACAGAGAGAAGGGGGAAAGAGAAGGGGACAGAGAGAGGGGGGCAGAGTGATGGGGATAGAGTGAGGGGAAATGAGATAAGGGTACAGACAGAGGGAAACAGAGAGAGGGACAGAGAGTGGGGGGACGTGGAGAGGGGGAAAGAGAGAGGGGGGACCGATTGAGGTGGAAAGAGTGAGCTGGATAGAGAGAGGTAGACAGAGATACGGGGACAGAGATAGGGGTCAGAGTGAGCGGAGAGTGGGGCGGACAGAGAGGGGGGGACATCGTGATGGGGACAGAGAGAGGGGAACAGAGAGAACTGAACAGAGAGGCGAACAGAGAGAGCAGGACAGAGATACGGGGATTGCGTGAGAGGAACAGAGAGAAGGGGATAGAAGGAGGGGGACAGTGAGGGTGACAAAGGGAGGGGGACGGAGAGAATGGGACAGAGAGAGGGGGACAGGCAGCGCGTGGACAGAGAGAGGGGGACAGAGAGAGGGAGACAGAGAGAGGGGAACAGAGGTAAGGGGACAGGAACAGGGAGTCAGAGACAGGGGTAAAGAGAAAGTGGGGACAGAGAGAGGGGGAACAGAGAGAGGAGAACAGAGAGAACGGGACAGAGATATGGGGATAGAGTGAGGGGAACAGAGAGGAGGGGACAGCCAGGGGGAAACAGAGAGAGGGGGACAGAGAGAGGAGAACAGAGAGAACGGGACAGAGATACGGGAGATAGAGTGAGGGGAACAGAGAAAAGGGGACAGCCAGGGGGAAGCAGAGAGTGGGGCACAGAGTGAGGGGGACAGAGAGAGGAGGACACGGAGAGGGGGGACAGAAAGAGGGGGACAGTGAGAGGGAGGACAGAGAGAGGGTGTCAGAGAGAGGGGGGACATAGAGACCGGGAACAGAGAGAGGGGGACAGGGAGAGGGAGACAGAGGGAGGGGGACAGAAGAGAGCGGGCACAGAAAAAGGGGAACAGAGAGAGGGGGGACATAGTGCGGGGAGCAGAGAGACGGGAACAGAGAGAAGGGAACAGAGAGAAGGAGACAGAGAGAGGGGAACATAGAGAGCAGGGCAGAGATATGGGGACAGAGTGAGAGGAATAGAGAGAAGGGGACAGAGAGAGAGAGGACGGACAGAGAGAGGGGACTGAGTGAGAGGAGGGACATAGAGAGTGGGACAGAGAGAGTGGGACAGACGGGGGGAACAGAGCGAGGATGGGACATAGAGAGGGGCAGAGAGAGGCGAGACAGAGAGGGGGTGAAAGAGAGAGGAGGACAGACTGAGTGGGACAAAGTCGTGAGTACAGAGACGTGGGGACAGGGTGAGAGATAGATAGCTTGGGGACAGAGAAAGTAGGGGACAGAGTGAGGGTCACAGAGAGAGAAGGGGACAGAGAGAGAGAGTGAAGACAGAGAGGGGGACAGAGAGAGGAGGATAAACAGAGTGCGGATAGAGAGCGAGGTAAAAGAGAGGGGACTGAGAGAGGAGAAAGAGAGAGAGAGAGGAACAGAGAGCGGGGGAAACAGAGAGAGGGGAACAGAGAGAGTTGGGACAGAGAGAGGGGGATAAAGAGAGGAGGGACAGAGAGATGGACGGCAGAGACAGGGGAACAGAGAGAGAAAGGACAGAGAGAGGCGGGACAGAGAGAGGGGTCTCAGAGAAAGGGATGGAGATAGGGGGACAGAGACAGTGGGACAGGGAGAAGGGAACAGAGAGAGGGGCAGAACGAGGTGGGCAGAGAGAGTGAGACAGAGAAAGCGGGGAGAGAGAGAGGGGAACAGAGAGAAGGGAACAGAGAGATGGGGACAGAAAGAAGGGGCAGACAGAAGCGAACAGAGAGGGGTGGGTTGTGGAGAGGGGGACAGAGAGAAGAGTACAGAGAGAAGGGAACAGTGAGCGGGGCGCAGAAAGAGGGGTACAGCGAGAGAGGGGACAGAAAAGAGTGACTGAAAAAACAAAAAAAAAACAAGAGACAGGGGACAAAGAACGGGGTGACAGAGAGACGGGGGACAAAGAGAAGGGACGGAGAAAGGGGAAAAGAGATACGGGGATAAAGTGAGGGGGACAGAGAGAAGGGGACAGAGTGGGCCGGACAGAGAACAGGAGCACAGAGAGAGGGGGACAGAGAGAGGGGGACAGAGAATGGGGGACAAAGACTGTGGGAAAAAGATAGGGGTACAGAGAGGAGGGACAGGGAGAGGGGGACAGAGAGAGGAGGACAGACGGGGGTGCAGAGCGAGGATGGGACAGAGAGTGGGGCAGAGAGAGGCGGGACAGAGCGGTGTGTGACTGAGAGAGGAGGACAGACTTAGGGGGAGAGAGGGGGACAAAGAACGGGGGGTCAGAGAGAGGGGGAAGAGAGAGACGGGAGACAGAGACAGGGGGACAGAGAGAGGGGAACAGAAAGAGGGGTACAGAGAGAGGGAGAACAGAACAAGGGGAAAAGAGTCACGGGGATAGAGTGGGGGGAACAGAGAGGAGGGGACAGAGAGGGGGGACAGAGTGAGAGGGGACCAAGATATAGGACAGATTGGGGGAAAAGATAACGGGGGCACACAGAGTGGTGGACAGAGAGAGGGGGACAGAGAACGGGGGACAGACAAGGTGGGACAGAGAGAGGGTAACAGAGAGAGAGGAGGTAGAGAGAGGTGGGTGACAGAGAGAGGAGGACAGACTTAGGAGGGCAGAGACGTGAGGACAGAGAGGTGGAGAAAGAGTGGGGGAGAAAGAGCTGGGGGACAGAGAGAGTGGCGGACAGAGTGAGGGTCACAGAGAAGGGAACAGAGAGAGCAGAACAGAGAGAAAGGGGGACAGAGAGAGAGGGAGGCAGGAGACGGGGACACAGAGAGAAGGGAAAAGAGATACGGGGATAGAGTCGGGGAAGAGAGAAGGGGACAGAGAGAGGGGACAGCGAGGGGGAAGAGAGAAAGTTGCAAAGAGAGAGGGGGACAGAGAACGGGGGTCAGAGAGGGTGGGACAGAGAGAGGGGACAGAGAGGGACGATGGGACAGAGAGTGGGGCAGAGAGAGGGGGATAGAGAGAGGAGGGACAAAGAGAGGATGCAGAGAGAAGGAACAGAGAGAGTGGGGACAGAGAGAGGGGGATAAAGAGAGGAGGGACCGAGAGATAGGCAGCAGAAAGAGGGGAACAGAGAGAGAAGGGACACAGAGAGGGAGACTCAGAGAAGGGGGCAGAGAGAGGGGGACAGAGAGAGGGTGACATAGAGAGAGGGGAACAGAGAGGGGGCAGAAAGAGCAGGACAGAGAGAGTGGGAAGAGAGAGAAGGGAATAAAGAAATGGGGAGAGAGAGAGGGGGATAGAGAGGGTGGTGACAGAGATAGGAAGACAGACTAAGGGGACAGAGAGATGTGGGGACGGATGGGGGGACAGAGAGGGGGGACAGAGAGAGTGGAAAAAAGAGAGAGAGGGGGACAGAGAGAGGGAACAGAGAGAGAGAGAAACAGAGAGCGGGGGTACGGAGAGCGGGGGATTAAGAGAGGGGGGCAGAGAGATGGAAAGCAGAGAGAGGGGAACAGAGAGAGAAGAGACAGGGAGAGGGGTCTCAGAGAAGGGTACAGAGAGAGGGGCACATAGAGAGCGGGACCGAGAGAAGGGAACATAGAGAGGGGTACAGAGAGAAGGGGACGGGGAGAAGGGCAGAGAGGGAGGGAAACAGAGAGAAGGGAACAGAGAGAGGGGTAATGTTGGGAGGGGGACAGAGAATGGGGGACAGAGAGAGGGGAACAGAGAGAGAGGAGGGACAGAGAGAGGGAGACAGAGAGCTGGGGGACAGACAGGGGGAAAAGAGCGAGGATGGGACAGAGAGAGGGAGACAGAGAGAGGAGGGTAGAGAGAGGAGGCACAAAGGGAGAATGCAAAGAGAGGGAATAGAGAGATTGGGGACAGAAAGAGGGAGACTCAGAGAAGGGGACAAATAGAGGAGGACAGTGAGGGGGGACATAGAGAGATGGGAACATAGAGAGGGGCCAGAGAGCTCGGGACAGAGAAAGTGGCACAGAGAGAGGGTAACAGAGAGAGAGGATGGGCAGAGAGAGTTGGGAGAGAGAGAGGCGGGACAGAGAGAGGGGTCTCAGAGAAAGGGATGGAGAGAGGGGGACAGAGACAGGGGGACAGGGAGAAGGGAACAGAGAGAGGGGCAGAGCGAGGTGGGCAGAGAGAGTGAGACAGAGAAAGCGGGGAGAGAGAGAGGGGAACAGAGAAAAGGGAATGAGAGATAGGGACAGAAAGAAGGGGCAGAGAGAAGCGAACAGAGAAAGTTAGGTTGTGGAGAGGGGGACAGAAAGAAGAGAACAGAGAGAAGCGAACAGACAGCAGGGCGCAGAAAGAGGGGTACAGCGAGAGAGGGGACAGAAAAGTGTGACTGAAAAAGTAAAAAAAAACAAGGGACAGGGGACAAAGAACGGGGGGACGGGGAACGGGGTGACAGAGAGAGGGGCAGAGTCAGGTGGACAAAGAGACGGGACAGAGAAAGGGGAAAAGAGATACGGGGATACAGTGAGGGGAACTGAGAGAAGGGGACAGAGTGGGCCGGACAGAGAAGGGGAGCACAGACAGAGGGGGACAGAGAGAGGGTAACAGAGAGAGAGGAGGTAGAGTGAGGTGGGTGACAGAGAGAGGAGGACAGACTTAGGTGGACAGAGACGTGAGGACAGAGACGTGGAGAAAGAGTAGGGGAGAGAGAGCTGGGGGACAGAGGGAGTCAGGGACAGAGTGAGGGTCACAGAGAAGGGAACAGAGAGAGCGGAACAGAGAGAGGGAGGCAGGAGGGGGGGACAGACAGAAGGGAAAAGAGATACGGGGATACAGTCAGGGGAACAGAGAGAAGGGGACAGAGAGAGGGGACAGCGAGGGGGAAGAGAGAAAGTTGCAAAGAGAGAGGGGGACAGAGAACGGGGGTCAGAGAGGGTGGGACAGAGAGAGGGGGCAGAGAGAGAGGAGGGACACAGAGAGCGTGACAGAGAACGGAGGTCAGAGTGGGTGGGGCAGAGAGAGGGGAACAGAGAGGGATGATGGGACAGAGAGTGGGGCAGAGAGAGGGGGATAGAGAGAGGAGGGACCGAGAGATGGGCGGCAGAAAGAGGGGAACAGAGAGAGAAGGGACAGAGAGAGGGAGACTCAGAGAAGGGGGCAGAGGGAGGGGGACAGAGAGAGGGTGACATAGAGAGAGGGAAACAGAGAGAGGGGGCAAAAAGAGCAGGACAGAGAGAGTGGGACAGAGAAACTGGGGACAGAGAGAGGGGAAGAGAGAGAAGGGAACAGAGAAATGGGGACAGATAGAAGGGGACAGAGAGAAGGGGACAGAGAATGTAGGGACAGAGAGAGGTGAACAGAGTGGGGGGTGACAGAGATAGGAAGACCGACTTAAGGGGACAGATGAGGGGACAGAGAGGCGGGGACAGAGAGAGTGGGGGACAGATTGTGGGTGACAGTGAGAGGGAGACAGAGAGAGTGGAAATAAGAGAGAGAGGACGACAGAGACAGTGGGGACAGAGAGGGGAACAGAGAGAGAGAGGAACAGAGAGCGGGGGGTACAGAGAGAGGGGAACAAAGAGAGTGGGGACAGAGAGCGGGGGATACAGAGAGGGGGGACAGAGAGACGGACGGCAGAGAGAGGGGAACAGAGAGAGAAGGGACAGAGAGCGGGGTCTCAGAGAAGGGGGCGGAGAGAGGGGATCAGAGAGAAGGGAACAGAGAGAGGGGTCACAGAGAAGGGTACATAGAGAGGGGGACAGATTGAGCGGGACCGAGAGAAGGGAACAGAGAGAGGGGAAAGAGAGAAGGGGGAAGAGAGAGTGGGGCAGAGAAAGCGGGAACAGAGACAGGGGTAAAGAGAGAAGGGGACATAGAGAAGGGCATAGAGAGAGGGAAACAGAGAGAAGGGGACAGAGAGAGGGATATGTGGAGAGGGGGACAGAGAGAAGAGAACAGAGAGAAGGGAACAGAGAGAGGGGGACAGAAAGAGGGGGACAGCAAGAGAGGGGACAGAATGGTGTGACAGAAAAAGTAAACAAAATGCAAGGGATGGGGGCAGAGAACTGAGGGACAGAGGGGGGTACAGAGAGAGGGTGAAAAAGAACAGGGGTACAGCGAGAGAGGGGGGACCGAGAGAGGGGGGACAGAGAACTGGGTATAAAGAGAATGGACAGAGAGAGGTGTACAGAGAGAGGGAGGACAGAGAAAGGGGAAAGAGTGAGGGGAACAGAGAGAATGGGACAGAGAGAGGGGAACAGAGAGAGAGGAGGGACAGAGAGAGGGGGACATAGCGAGAATGGGACAGAGAGTGGGGCAGAGAGAGGTGGGACAGAGAGGTGGGTGACAGAGAGATGAGGACAGACTTAGGGGGACAGAGAGGTGAGGACAGAGACGTGGAGACAGAGTGGGGGACAGATAGCTGGAGGACAGAGAGTGTGGGGGACAGAGTGAGGGTCACAGAGAAGGGAACAGAGAACGCGGAACAGTGAGAAAGAGGAACAGAGAGAGAGGGGATCAGAGAGAGGGGGGACGGAGAGAGGGGACAGAGAGAGTGGACGGAGAATGGGGGACTGAGAGAGGGGGAAAGAAAGAGGGGGACAGAGAACGGGGGACAGAGAACGGGGGACAGAGAGAGGGAAACAGAGAGAGAGGAGGGACAGAGAGAGTGGGACAGAGAGCTAGGGGACAGACAGGGGGAAGAGCGTGGATGATGCAGAGAGAGGGAGACAGAGAGAGGAGGGTAGAGAGAGGAGGGACAAAGGGAGGATGCAAAGAGAGGGAATAGAGAGATTGGGGAACAGAAAGAGGGAGACTCAGAGAAGGGGACAAAGAGAGGAGGACAGTGAGGGGGGACATAGAGAGATGGGAACATAGAGAGGGGCCAGAGAGAGCGGGACAGAGAAAGTGGGACAGAGAGAGGGTGACAGAGAGAGGGGGACAGAGAGAGGAGGACAGACAAGGGGAAGAAAGCGAGGATGGGACAGAGAGTGGGACAGAGAGAGGCGAGACAGAGAGGTGGGTGACAGAAGAGGAGGACAGACATAGGGGGACAGAGACGTGGAGACAGAGTGGGGGACAGAGAGCTGAGGGACAGAGAGAGTGGGGGATTGTGTGAGGGTCACAGAGATGCGAAAAGAGAGCAAGGAACAGAGAGAAAGGAGTACAGAGAGAGACGGTGAGCGGTGAGAGGGGACAGAGAAAAGGGAAAAGAGATACGAGGATAAAGAGAGGGAAACAGAGAGAAGGGGACATAGAGATGAGTACAGAGAGAGGGGAAACAGAGAGAGTGGACAGAGTGGGGGCAGTGAACGGGGACAGAGAGGGAGGGAAAGAGAGAGGGGGACAGAGAACGGGGGACAGAGAGGTTGGGACAGAGCGAGAATGGGACAGAGAGAGGGAGACAGAGAGAGGGGGATAGAGAGAGGAGGAACAAAGAGAGGATGCAGAGAGAGGGAATAGAGAGAGTGGGGACAGAGAGAGGGGGACAGAGAGAGGGTGACACAGAAAGAGCGGGACAAAGAAAGTGTGACAGAGAAAGTGGGGACTGAGAGATGGGAACAGAGAGAAGGGAACAGACAGAAGGGGACAGAAGAGGGGGATAGAGAGAAGGGGCAGAGAAAGGGGCTTCAGAGAGAGGCGGGACAGTGAAGGGGTGATAGAGATAGGGAGGCAGATTTAGGGGGACAGAGAGAGTGGCGGATAGAGAGGTGGGGTCAGAGAGAATGGGGGACAGAGAGAGGGAGATGTGGAGAGGGGGACAGAGAGAAGAGAACAGAAAGAAGGGAACAGAGAGAGGGGGACAGAAAGAGGGGGACAGCAAAAGAGACGACAGAATGGTGTGACAGAAAAAGTAAAAAAAATACAAGGGACAGGGTGCAGAGAACTGAGGGACAGAGGGAGGTACAGAGAGAGGGTGAAAAAGAACGGGGGTACAGTGAGAGAGGGGGACAGAGAGAGGGGGGACAGAGAACGGGGTATAAAGAGAATGGACAGAGAGAGGTGTACAGAGAGAGGGAGGAGAGAGAAAGGGGAAAAGAGATACGAGGAAAGAGTGAGTGGAACAGAGAGAAGGGGACAGAGAGAGGGGGGACAAAGAGAGGTGACAGGGAGAAGGGGACAGAATGGGGAGACAGAGAACGGGGGCACAGAGAGAGGTGAACAGAGAGAGGGGTACACAGAATGGGGAACAGAGAGGGTGGGACAGAGAGAGGGGAACAGAGAGAGAGGAGGGACAGAGAGAGGGGGACAGAGCGAGGAGGACAGACTTAGGGGGACAGAGAGGTGAGGACAGAGACGTGGAGACAGAGTGGGGGACAGATAGCTGGAGGACAGAGAGTGTGGGGGACAGAGTGAGGGTCACAGAGAAGGGAACAGAGAACGCGGAACAGTGAGAAAGAGGGACAGAGAGAGAGGGAGAACAGAGAGAGGGGGGACGGAGAGAGGGGACAGAGAGAGTGGACGGAGAATAGGGGGACTGAGAGAGGGGGAAAGAAAGAGGGGGACAGAGAACGGGGGACAGAGAACGGGGACAGAGAGAGGGGAACAGAGAGAGAGGAGGGACAGAGAGAGTGGGACAGAGAGCTAGGGGACAGACAGGGGGAAAGAGCGAGGATGGTGCAGCGAGAGAGAGACAGAGAGAGGAGGGTAGAGAGAGGAGGGACAAAGAGAGAATGCAAAGAGAGGGAATAGAGAGATTGGGGAACAGAAAGAGGGAGACTCAGAGAAGGGGACAAAGAGAGGAGGACAGTGAGGGGGGACATAGAGAGATGGGAACATAGAGAGGGGCCAGAGAGAGCGGGACAGAGAAAGTGGGACAGAGAGAGGGTAACAGAGAGAGAGGGAGGAGGGACAGAGAGAGGGGAACAGAGAGAGGAGGACAGTCATGGGGAAGAAAGCGAGGATGGGACAGAGAGTGGGACAGAGAGAGGCGAGACAGAGAGGTGGGTGACAGAAGAGGAGGACAGACATAGGGGGACAGAGACGTGGAGACAGAGTTGGGGACAGAGAGCTGAGGGACAGAGAGAGTGGGGGACTGTGTGAGGGTCACAGAGATGCGAAAAGAGAGCAAGGAACAGAGAGAAAGGGGTACAGAGAGAGACGGTGAGCGGTGAGACAGGGGACAGAGAAAGGGGAAAAGAGATACGAGGATAAAGAGAGGGAAACAGAGAGAAGGGGACATAGAGATGAGTACAGAGAGAGGGGAAACAGAGAGAGTGGACAGAGAGGGGGGTCAGAGAACGGGGACAGACAGAGGGGGAAAGAGAGAGGGGGACAGAGAACGGGGGACAGAGAGGTTGGGACAGAGCGAGAATGGGACAGAGAGAGGGAGACAGAGAGAGGGGGATAGAGAGAGGAGGAGCAAAGAGAGGATGCAGAGAGAGGGAATAGACAGAGTGGGGACAGAGAGAGGGGGACAGAGAGAGGGTGACACAGAGAGAGGGGAACAGAGAGAGGGGGCAGAAAGAGCGGGACAAAGAAAGTGGGACAGAGAAAGTGGGGACTGAGAGATGGGAACAGAGAGAAGGGAACAGACAGAAGGGGACAGAAGAGGGGGATAGAGAGAAGGGGAACTTCAGAGAAAGGGGCTTCAGAGAGAGGCGGGGCAGAGAGGGGGTGATAGAGATAGGGAGATAGATTTAGGGGGACAGAGAGGTGGGGTCAGAGAGAGAGTTGGGGACAGAGTGTGTGCGACAGTGAGAGGGGGACAGGGAGAGGGGAAAAAGAGAGAGGGGGGTCAGTGAGAGGGGGCTGAGAAAGAGGAGACAGAGAGTGGGGAACAGAGAGAAGGGAGCAGAGAGAAGGGAACAGAGAGAAGGGGACAGAGAGAAAGGGAGAGAGAGAAGGGGACAGAGAGTGGGGTGCAGAGAGAGGGGGCCAGAGTGATGGGGGTACAGAGATAGGGGGACATAGTGAGGGGGACAGACAGAGGGGGTCAGAGCGAATGGAACAGCGAGAATAGACAGAGAGAGGGGGACAGAGAGAGGGTGGACGTGGAGACGGGGACAGATAGAAGGGGCGCAGAGTGAGGGGAGCAGAGGGAGGGGGACAGAGAAAGGGGGCCGAGGGAGAGTGGACAGAGTGAGGGGGGGACACAGAGATGGGGGACATAGAGAGTGGGCACAGAGAGAGTGGGGACAGAGAGAGGGGACAGAGAGAGAGAGGAACAGAGAGCGGGGTTACAGTGAAAGGGGAAAAGAGCGAGTGTGGAAAGAGAGAGGGGGATGAAGAGAGGGGGACAGAGAGATGGACGGCAGAGAGAGAGAACAGAGAGAGAAGGGACAGAGAGAGGGGTCTCAGAGAAGGGTCGGAGAGACGAGATCAGAGAGAGGGTATCAGAGAGATGGAGACTCAGAGAAGGGGACAGAGAGAGGGGGACAGAGAGAGGGGGACAGTGAGAAGGGAACAGAGAGAGGGGGCAGAGAGAGGGGGACAGAGAGAGTGGGATAGAGAAAGTGGGGACAGAGAGAGGGGAACAGAGAGAAGGGGAGAGAGAAGGGGAGAGAGAGAAGTGGATAGAGAGAAGGTCATCGAGAGAGGGAAACAGAGGGAAAGGGGACAGAGAGAGGGGAGTTGTGGAGCGGGGGACAGAGAGAAGGGAGCAGAGAGAGGAGGACAGAAAGGTGTGACAGAAAAAAAAAACAAGGGACGGGGGGCAGAGAACGGAGGGACAGAGAGAGGGGGTACAGAGGGAGAGGCGGGTCAGTGGGAGGGGGCCGGGAAAAGGGGGACAAAGAGAAGGGACAGAGAGAGGGGAACAGAGAGAGGGGTACAGAGAGAGGGAGGACAGAGAAAGGGGAAAATAAATACGAGGATCGAGTGAGGGGAACAGAGAGAAGGGGACGGTGGGGCAGCGAGGGGGGACAGAAAGAAGGGGACAGAATGGGGGTGACAGAGAACGAGGGTACAGAGAGAGGAGGACAGACGGGGGACAGAGCGAGGATGGGACAGAGAGTGGGGCAGAGAGAGGCGGGACAGAGAGGTGGGTGACAGAGAGAGGAGGACAGACTTAGGGGGACAGAGACGTGAGGACAGAGGCGTGGAGACAGAGTGGGGAGAGAGTGAGCTGGGGTACAGAGAGAGTGGGGGACAGAGTGAGGGTCACAGAGAAGGGAACAGAGAGAGTGGAACAGAGAGAAAGGGGACAGAGAAAGAGGGAGAACGGAGAAGGGGGACAGAGAAAGGGGAAAAGAGATACGGGGATAAAATGAGGGGAACAGAGAGAAGGGGAAAGAGAGAGGGGGACAGAGAGAGGGGGCAGAGAGAGGGGACAGAGAGGGGGTCAGAGGACAGAGAGAGGGGGAAAGAGAGAGGGGACAGAGAACGGCGGACAGAGAGGGTGGGACAGAGAGAGGAACAGAGAAAGAGGAGGGACAGAGAGAGGGGGACTGAGAGATGGGGACAGAGAGAGGGAGACAGAGAGAGGGGGATAGAGAAGGAGGGACACAGAGAGTATGCAGAGAGGGGGAATAGAGGGAGTGGGGACAGAGAGTGGGGGGTAAAGAGAGGGGGGACAGAGAGATGGGCGGCAGAGCGAGGGGAACAGAGAGAGAAGGGACAGAGAGAGAGAGACTCAGAGAAGGGGACAGAGAGAGGGGTACAGAGAGAGGGGGACATAGAGAAAGGGGAACAAAGAGAGGACGGCAGACAGAGCAGGACAGAGACAGTGGGACAGAGAAAGTGGAGACAGAGAGAGGGGAAGAGAGAGAAGTGAACAGAGAGAAGGGGATAGAGAGATGGGGATAGAGAGTAGGGGACAGAGAAAGGGTTGACAGAGAGAGGGCGGACAGAGAGGGGAGTGACAGAGATAGGAAGACAGACTTAGATGGACAGAGAGATGTGGGGACAGATGGGGGGACAGTGAGGTGGGGACAGAGAGAGTGGGGGACAGAGTGTGGGTGACGGAGAGAGGGGGACAGAGAGAGGGGAAAAAGAGAGAGGGGACAGAGGGGGGGAGAGAGAGCGGAGGCAAAGAGAGGAGACAGAGAGAGGTAAACAGAGAGTTTGGGGACAGAGAGGGCGGATAAAGAGAGGGGGGACAGATACAGAGGGGCAAAGAAAGGGGACAGCGAGGATAGTACAGAGAGGGGGACAGAGAGAGGTGTTCAGAGAGAGGTGCTTGAGAGAAGGGAGCAGAGAGAAGGGTACAGAGGGAAGGGGAGAGAGAGAAGCGGACAGAGAGAGGGGGACAGAGGGAGGGGGCCAGAGTGATGGGGGGGACAGAGAGAGAGGAACAGAGAGAGACGGGACAGAGAGAGGGGGACAGAGTGAGGAGGACAGACAGAAGGGGTCAGAGAGAATGGAACAGCAAGAATAGACAGAGAGAGGGGGACAGAGAGAAGGGGGACGTGGAGACGGGGACAGATAGAGTGGGCGCAGAGTGAGGGGAGCAGAGGGAGGGGAACAGAAAAAGAGGGAGAGAGAAAGGAGGACAGAGGGAGAGGGGAAAGAGAGAGGGGGACACAGAGATGGGGTACATAGAGAGTGGGCACAGAGAGAGTGGGGACAGAGAGAGGGTACAGAGAGAGGGGAACAGAGAGAGTGGGGACAGAGAGAAGGGGATTAAGAGAGGGGAACAGAGAGATGAACGGTAGAAAGTGGGGAACAGAGAGAGAAGGGACGGGGGTGATCTCAGAGAAGGGGACGGAGAGAGGGGGAATCAGAAAAGGGGACAGAGAGATGGGGACAGAGAGAGGGGGACAGAGAGAGGGGGACAGAGAGGTGGGACAGTGAAAGCGGGGACAGAGAGAAGGGGACTGAGGGAAGGGGACAGAGAGAAGTGGATAGAGAGGAGGGCATCAAGAGAGGGAAACAAAGAGAAGGGGACAGAGAGAGGGTGTTGTGGAGAAGGGGACAGAGAGAAGAGAACAGAGAGAACGGAACAGAGAGAGCGGCATGGTGGGCATAGTGCGCGGCACGGTGGCATAGAGGGCGGTACAGTGGCACAGTGGTTAGCACTGCTGCCTCACAGCGCCTGAGACCCGGGTTCAATTCCCGACTCAGGCGACTGACTGTGTGGAGTTTGCACGTTCTCCCTCCGCGTGGGTTTCCTCCGGGTTCTCCGGTTTCCTACCACAGTCCAAACATGTGCGGGTCAGATGAATTGGCTATGCTAAATTGTTCGTAGTGTTAGGTAAGAGGAAAATGTAGGGGTATGGGTGGGTTGCGCTTTGGAGAGGGGGAGAGAAAGAGGGGGACAGCGAGAGAGGGGACTGAAAGGTGTGACAGAAAAAGTAAAACAAAACAAGGGACGGGGCAGAGAACGGGGGGGCAGAGAGGGGAACAGAGAGAGGAGGACAGACAGGGGTAACAGAGCGAGGCTGGGACACAGAGAGGGGCCAGAGGGTGGGGGACAGAGAGGGGCCTCAGAGAGATGGGGAACAAAAAGAGAGGGGGATAGAGAGAGGGGGATAAAGAGAGAGGGGACAGAGACTGGGTAACAAAGAGACGGGACAGGGAGAGGGGATCTGAGAGACGGGTACAGAGAGGAGGGGCAGAAAGAGGAGGTCAGAACTAGTGGGACAGAGAAAGCAGGGACAGTAAAAGGGGAGCAGAGAGAAGGGAACAGAGAGAAGGAGACAGAGAGGGGAACAGAGAGTGCGGGACAGAGATAGGGAGATAGCGTGAGAGGAACAGAGAGAAGGGGACAAACGGAGGGGGACAGCGAGGGTGATAAGGGACGAGGACAGAGAGAGCGGGACAGAGAGAGGGGGATAAAGAGAGAGGGGACAGAGACTGGGTTACAGAGAGGAGGGACAGAGAGAGGAGGTCAGAACTAGTGGGACAGAGAAAGCAGGGACAGAGAACGGGGAACAGAAAGAAGGAGACAGAGAGGGGAACCGAGAGCGCGGGACAGAGATAGGGAGATAGCGTGAGAGGAACAGAGAGAAGGGGAAAAACGGAGGGGGACATCGAGGGTGACAAAGGGACGGGGACAGAGAGAGTGGGACAGAGAGAGGGGGGACACAGAGAGGGGGACAGAGAGATGGGGGAGAGAGAGGGATACAGAGAGAGGGGAACTGAGAGACGGGTACAGAGAGGAGGGACAGAGAGAGGAGGTCAGAACTAGTGGGACAGAGAAAGCAGGGAGCAGAGAGAAGGGAACAGAGAGAAGGAGGCAGAGAGGGGAACAGGGAGCGCGGGTCCGAGATACGTGGATAGAGTGAGCGGAACAGAGAGACGGATGACAGAGAGCGGGGGGCAGGGAGAGAGGAGGGACAGAGGGAGCTGTCAGAGAGAGGGGGTACAACCAGGGGGGACAGGGCGAGGGGGGACCGAAGACATGGGATAGGTAGCGTGGACAGAGCGACGGTGGGACAGCGAGAGCAGGCAGAGAGAGAGCAGGAATAGAGATGGCATGTGACAGAGAGTGGACAGACTTAGGGGAACAGAGAGAAGTGGGTCAGGGAGGGCAGAGAGATGGGGACAGAGAGAGTAGGGGACAGAGTGTGGGTGTCAGAGAGAGGGTGTCAGAGAGAGGGGGGACAGAGAGAGGGGAACAGAGAGAGGGGGACAGGGTGAGGGGAACAGAGAGAAGGAGAGAGAGGGGAACAGAGGGACCGGGACAGAGATACTTGGATAGAGTGAGCAGAACAGAGAGAAAGGGACAGAGAGACGGACGACAGAGAGAGGGGGATAGAGCTAGAGGAGGGATAGAGGGAGGGGTCGGATAGAGGGGGGATAACCAGCGGGGACAGAGCGAGGGGGGACAGAAGACAGGAGGATAGGGAGGGTGAACAGAGCGACGGTGGGAGAGAGGAGGCAGAGAGAGGGGGAACAGAGATGGGGTGTGACAGAGAGAGGAGAACAGACTTGGAGGAACAGAGAGCCGTGGGGACAGGGGGTGGGGGGCAGAGAGGTGGGGACATAGAGAGTAGGGGACAGAGTGTTGGTGACAGAGAGAGGGGATAAAAGAAAGAGGGGGGCAGAGATGGAATGGAGAGAGACGGGCGCAAAGAGAGAGGACAGAGACTGGGGAACAAAGAGAGGGGACAGAGAGAGGGGTGCAGAGAGGTGGATAGAGAGAGGGTTTTCGAAATAGTGGGACCGAGAAAGCAGGGACAGAGAGAGGGGAACAGAGTGAAGGGGACAGCGTGCTTGGGGATAGTGAGAGGGGGATAAAGAGATAGGGGACAGAGACTGGATAACAAAGAGAGGGGGACAGAGAGAGGGGGTTAGAGAGAGTGGGACAGAGAAAGCAGGGACAGAGAGAGGGGAACAGAGAGAAGGGAACAGAGAGAAGGGAACAGAGTGAAGACGAACAGAGATAAGGGGACAGACAGAGGGAAACAGAGAGAGGTGGACAGAGCGAGGGGGGACGTTGAGAGGGGGAAAGAGAGAAGGGGGAACAGAGTAAGAAGGACAGAGAGAGCTGGACAGAGAGAGGGGGACAGAACGAGGGGGGACAGAGAGAGGGTTACAGAGAAAGGGGGGACAGAGAGATTGGGATAGAGAGAGGGGGACAGGGTGAGGGGAACAGAGAGAAGGAGAGAGAGAGGGGAACAGAGAGAACGGGACAGAGATACTTGGATAGAGTGAGCGGAACAGAGAGAAAGGGACAGAGAGACGTTTGAAAGAGAGAGGGGGATAGAGCGAGAGGACGGATAGAGGGAGGGGTCAGAGAGAGGGGTGACAACCAGCGGGGACAGAGCGAGGGAGTACAGAAGACCGCGGGATAGGGAGGGTGAACAGAGCGACGGTGGGAGAGAGAGAGGAGGCAGAGAGAGGGGGAACAGAGATGGGGTGTGACAGAGAGAGGAGGACAGACTTGGAGGAACAGAGAGCCGTGGGGACAGAGGGGGGGCAGAGAGGTGGGGACAGAGAGAGTAGGGGACAGAGTGTGGGTGACAGAGAGAGGATAAAAGAGAGAGGGGGACAGAGAGAGGGGGGACAGAGAGAGGGGGACAGAGAGAGGATGGAGAGAAATGGGGGCAAAGAGAGGGAAGAGAGACTGGGGAGCAAAGAGAGGGGACAGAGAGAGGGGAACAGAGAGTGGGGTACAGAGAGTGGGATACAGAGAGGCGGATAGAGAGAGGGGTTCCGAAGTAGTGGGACAGAGAATGCAGGGACAGAGAGAGGGTAACAGAGAGAAGGGAGTAGAGAGAAGGGACCAGAGAGAAGGGAACAGAGTGAAGGGGACAGAGTGATTGGGGATAGTGAGAGGGGGATAAAGAGATAGGGGATAGAGACTGGATAACAAAGAGAGGGGACAGAGAGAGGGGAACTGAGAGAGGATGTACAGAGAGGGGGACAGAGAGAGGGGGTTAGAGAGAGTGGGAAAGAGAAAGCAGGGACAGAGAGAGAGGAACAGAGAGAAGGGAACAGAGAGATGGGAGCAGAGAGAAGGGAACAGAGTGAAGGGAACAGAGTGAAGAGGAACAGAGATAAGGGGACAGACAGAGGGAAACAGAGAGAGGGGTACAAAGCGAGGAGGGACGTGGAGAGGGGGAAAGAGAGAAGGGGACAGAGTGAGGAGGACAGAGAGAGCTGGACAGAGAGAGGTGGACAGAGTAACGGGGACAGGGGTAGGGGTCAGAGTGAGAAGAGAGGAGGGGTAACAGAAAGAGGGGAACATAGTGAGGGGGACATAGTGAAGGGGACAGAGAGAGGGGAATAGAGAGAAGGGAACAGAGAGAAGGAGACAAAGAGCGGGGAACAGAGAGCGCGGGACAGAGATACGGGGATAGAGTGAGAGGAACAGAGAGAAGGGTACAGACGGAGATGGGACAGTGACGGTAACAAAGGGAGGGGGACAGATGGAGGGGAACAGAGAGGGAGTGGTACCGAGAGAGGGGGGTAGAAGAGAGGGGGACAGAGATAAGGTGACAGAGGGAAGGGGACAGAGGGAGGGGGGCAGAGAGAGGGGTACAGGGAGAGGAGAACAGAGAGAGAGGGGACAGAGATACGGGGATAGAGTGTGGGGAACAGAGAGAAGGCAGCAGACAGAAGAAAACAGAGAGAGGAGGACAGAGAGAGGGAGACAGAGAGAGGGGAATAGCGAGAGGGGGGCAGAAAGAGGGGAACAGAGGGGGGGACAGAGAGGGGGACAGAGAGAGGGGGAACAGAGAGAGGGTGGACAGAAAGAGGGGAAAAGAGAGTGGGGCGACATACTGGGGGGGACAGAGAGAGTGGCAGAGAGAGGCTAGAAAGAGAGGGGTTGACAGAGAGAGGAGAATAGACTTAGGGGGACAGAGTCGTGAGGACAGAGACTTGGGGAAAGAGTTGGGGACAGAGAGCTGGGGGACAGAGAGAGTGGGGGACAGAGTGAGGGTCACAGAGAGAGAAAGGGACAGAGAGAGAGGGAGGACAGAGAGAGAGGGAACAGAGAGAGGGGACAGAGAGAAGGGGACAGAGAGGGGGGCAGAGAACGGGGGTACAGAGAGAGGGGGACAGAGAGTGGAGGACAGAGAACGGAGGACAGAGAGGGTTTTACAGAGAGAGGGGGACAGAAAGAGAGAGGAGTGACAGAGGGGGGGACAGAGAGAAGAGGACAGACAGGGGGGGCAGAGCGAGAATGGGACAGAGAGAGGGGCAGAGAGAGGCGGGACAGAGAGGTGGGTGACAGAGAGAGGAGGACAGACTTAGAAGGACAGAGGCGTGTAAACACGGTCAGTTATTGTTTTCAGCGTAAAAGGGGAAGGATTTACTGTTCCACTATTTGAACCAATGATGACAGAAGGTCCAAAGGATACAGTCACAGGGGAACTGTTGTATACCCTTGATATAGGAAGTAACTTACTAGGGAGAGATAAAATTATCCTCTTAGGACTGGAGATTAGAATTCAGGAAAAAGAATTAATTGTACAAATGGCAATGGTGACAGAAGATGTGGAGAGAGAGATAGACACAATATATGGGCTAGAGAAGGGAATCGTGGAAAAATACAGATTCGTCCCCTAGAAATAAATTTAAAAAGGAAAGTGGATGCTGTTTATGTGCGACAATATAAACTAAATACAATATGTGGACCGAGAAGTGAAAAACTTGGGACATTCAGTTAGTGAGGGAAAGTGAAAGATGAGCCCGGAATGGTTAGAGGGAATAGTGGGGATTCCGCTGCCCAGGAGTAAACGGGAAATCCGTAATTTTTTGGGGTTAACGGGATATTGTAGATTGTGGATTGATTCTTATGCTCAAAAGACGAATAAATTATATCTCAAACTGTTAGAGGAGGAACCCAACTGTCTGAGTTGGGAAGAAGAGGAAAAAAGAACGATTTAAGAATTCAAAATAGATCTGATCCATGCCCCCATGTTAGCCTTACCTTCTCTAGACAAACCTTTCCAGCTCTTTGCTACCGTAGATAAGGGATCGGCTTTGGAAGTATTAACCCAGAGTTTGGGAGGAATGAACCAGCCAGTAGCATATATTTTGAAGCTATTGGATCCAGTATCCCAGAGGTGGCCTGAGTGTGTGCAGGCTGCGGCTGCCACTGCACTGTTAGTGGAGGAAAGCAGGAAGCTTACATTTGGGGGAGCCCTAATAGTCAGCACCCCACACCAAGCGAGAACGATCCTAAACCAAAAAGCTGGACGATGCTTGACAGACTCACGGGTTCTGAAATATGAGGCAAGATTAATCGAAAAGGATGATCTAGTGTTGGTCACGGACAATTGATTAAATCCAGCTGCCTTTCTTTGGAAAGGGGAAGGAGCATCTCCTCAGAATCCAGAGCTCAACTGCCTTGACATTATAGAATACCAAACTAAGGTCTGCATGGACCTGAGAGATGTTCCACTTCATGCAGGAGCTTGACTATTTATAGATGGATCATCCCGGATGACTGAAGGGAAAAGTCATAATGGGTATGCAGTTGTAGGCAGGACGTAAGGTGGTGTGGTAGAGACAGGAAGGTTGCCAAATGGGTGGTCATCTCAGACCTGCGAACTCTATGCATTGGAAAGAACCCTTAAGGCATGAGAAAATAAAGAGGGAGCAGCATACTGTGACTCTAAATGTGCATTTGGTTTTGTGCACACTTTTGGAAAGATTTGGCAGGAAAATGAATGATCAATAGCCGGGGGAAGGAATTAGCACATGAGGAGTTGATTTAAAGGGCCTTGCAGTCCCTATTACTCCCCCGAGAAATAGCGGTAGAGCATGTAAATGGTCATCAGAAAGGAAATTAACCAGAAGTTAGGAGGAATAGATTAGCCGATGAAGTGGCTAAGGAAGCAGGCCTGGACCCACAAGGAGTGCTGATTCATTCCCTAATACCTACTGTCCCTGATCCCTGGAAGCTCCTATATTTACTGAAAGAGTGGGAGAAGAATTGAACGATTTAGGGGCTGCAACAAAACAGCAGACGGGCAATGGATGTTACCTGAAGGAAGGAAAATGTTAAACAAACTGATGGTGCGAGAAATTATGGGTGTCCTACGTCAAGTCAGCCATTATGGAGTACAAGCATTGTATATTTTTGTTCTTAGGGAATATGGATGCAAAGGAATATATACAATTGCTAAACAAATATGTGAGACATGTATAATATGCACAAAGGTGATTAAGAAAGGGTTGAGAAAAGAGACCCCGAGAGGAAGAGACCCAGGATTGCGACCCTTCCTGAGTATACAAATAGATTATACTGAACTACCTAGAATAAGAAGGCGAAAATATATGCTGGTCATAGTAGACCATCTATCTGGTCAGGTTGAGGCATACCCCCTAGCTACCGCTACTGCAAGTGTGGTGTCTAAAACAATATTAGAGCCCCCGATATGGGCTAGTGAACCAAATAGATTCCGACCAAGGAACTCGTTTTACCTCTAAAGTGTTACAGGAGATAATGAAAGGGTTGGCAATCTCCTCGGAGTTCCATGCTACATGGCACACACCATCACCATGAAGGGTTGAGAGAATGAACCAAACACTCAAACGATAGCTCTCTAAATTGATAATAGAAACAAGACTCCCTTGGACCAAATGTTTACCTACAGCTCTCTTGCGAGTACGAACAGCCCCAAGGAAAGATTTGGGACTATCCCCTGCGAAATATTTTTTGGATTACCTTATCTGGGAACGAACGGAGAATTGCCAATTCCTGAAACTAAAGACTTGTTCTAAAGAAGCATATACTATGCTTGTCCGCCTCTTTGTCTCTCCTCATGAAGCAGAGTTTATTGGCACAGACTCCGGCCCTTGAACTCACCGTTCATCCCATGCGGCCAGTAGATTGGGACTTCGTAAAATTATGGACGGAGACTAAATTGCAGCTGGACTGAGAAGGGCCGTATCAGGATCCTTTGATGACCAAAACGACAAAAGGACAGCGGAGAAATGCTGGACTCACTACACTCGGATCAAAGGGCCAGTGAAATCTCCAGTTGAGGAAGAAGTCGGGACAGCCGAATCAACGCAAGACCCGCTGAAACTCAAGCTGAAGAGACTGAGATTAACTGATTATACAGTGGCGACGCGAGCGCGGGATGATTTCTGTAGGATTGTGTATGAAGTTTTTTTGTGCTTCCGCACAATTTTTAGAATGCTGGGGATGCTTTGAGTTGTGATGCTAGCTCTCTTAGCATTAGGATTTTGTCAAATATAATTTTCATATGTGCTAATAACGGTCCCTAAGTCTGATAATCTGCAAGTAATAGACCTGATGCATGTAGCTCAGTAAATTGTGGGGACGTAGATAATCAGAGACAATACCGCAGCTCAGAGATACACCTTAAGTCCTTTGGAGATGGCACTTGGTATAATGGTCTTGTCACAATGCACTGGGCCACCTTCCGATCACCTCTCGATTGTCCCAATAAAGAGCGTAATCCAATATACCTAATGATAAAGAAAACCACATGGCACAAAGCAATTCTTGGGTTGGGGGGGGCACCTATGAGATACAATTAGATGAAACATTTGGGATAGAAATGTAAGCAAACGGGAAGGATTTCTCGGGCTGTTGTTTTCAAATTAGCGTAGGACAGGGAAAACGGGCAGAACTATTGTATAATAAGGTACAACTTTTCACCCCTCCCGCTGATCCTGAAGTAGTAAAAAATATAGCGTTAAAGGAATTGAAACAGACCATCAAAATAGAAACTGGATATGGGGATGCAAATGCCTGGTTTGAATGGGTAAAGTGCACTGCAAAAATTCTGAACAAGAGCAATTGTTATGCATGTGCCTCTGGTAGACCAGTGGCCCAGGTGGTTCCCTTTCCGCTCGGGTGTAAGCGAGACAGGAAGGGCATGAAATGTATGATAGCCCTGTTACAGGATAAGACTGCATGGAATGATAGTAATTGTACCTCCCAATCTCTGATGTTCGCTCCCTTGGAGAAGAAAGATTCAAATGCCAACCTACGTTTTCAGCCACAGTCGGAAATCACACGTCGTGTGTGCATCGACAAGGTACAAATCGGTCTAGAGATTTGGAGGAGCTGAAAGTATGTACAGAGATTAAGAATGTCACTGAAACGGACAAGGGAGGCAACTACTCAGCACCAAAGGCTCCCCGAGCGGATCTGTGGTAGTACTGTGGAGGCAAAATATTGAAACCCACCTCCCAAAGATTGGAGAGGGATATGTGCAATTGTACAATTGGCGATTCCATTTACCCTGACATTTGAGAAGGAAACGATCGTGGGGAAAAAGGGAAGGGATAAGAGATCACTGTTAGGCACTTCTTTCGAGGACAGGATTTATCTCGATTCTGTAGGAGTCCCTAGGAGGGTACCTGATGAATTCAAGGCTCGTAATCAGATTGCAGCAGGCTTTGAGTCAGCCCTCGTTTGGTGGGTAACAAATAATAAAAATGAAGATTGGATAAATTACATTTTTTATAATCAGCAGCGATTTATAAATTATACAAGAGATGCGTTTAAAGGATTATCAGAACAGCTTAATGCGACAAGTAAGATGGCATGGGAAAACAGAATGGCCCTTGATATGATTTTAGCGGAAAATGCGTGTGTGTGTGTGTGTGAGAGAGAGAGAGAGAGAGAGAGATGTTAGGAGGAAGCAGTTGTACCTTTATTCCTAACAACACTGCACCTGATGGTTCAATTACTTGGACATTAAGGGGATTGACTACGCTAGCAGAGGAACTGGCTGAGAATTTAGGAGCAGACACATCTCTCACGGGATGGCTTGAATCATGGTTTGGAAAATGGAAGGGGAAGGTGGTTTCCATCCCGACTTCACTGATAGTAGTAGGGGGGGTATTGGCAGCCATTGGCTGTTGTATCATGCCATGCATACGAGGACTCACTCAAACCCCTAAAATGGAATCAGGCAGAGGAACTTTGTCTTTTAAATAATGAGAGGATATGTGAGACCAAAGTGGATGAAATCTTCGGAATGATGCTTGCAAACTTTGGAGGCGATGCTTTAAAGAAAAATGCAGCAGATAACAAATGGTAATTAAAGAAAAAGGGAGAAATTATGGCATATAGGTAAAGTCGTGTTATTTATGCAATTATAATTACTTATGCAAGGTAAATGCACTCACACCAGTGTGTAATTGTTTCAACCAAGAGCTGAGTCAACAAGAATGAAAACTAGGTGAAGAAAATATATAATTGTTTTTATATTAGCAAAAATGTGCATACAAGAATGAAACGTGCCTGCAATCAATGGTAGATGTCACAGACAACGAGATAAGGTGCTGTGAGGATGTAGGTTAAGCCAGATATGCTTGTACAAGCAGTAGTAAGAAGCATCTGTTTCCGTTATTTGCAAAAACACAAAAACAAACCTCAATTAAAAGGTCATAAGGATCAGCATGGTTGGGGAAAGGGAGGAAATGTCACAAGTGGGGGTTTCGATAGTAGTGATGGAGGACCACAGCAGGATGCGGTGAAATGGCCAAGTAAAACTTGTACATTGTTATGCACAAGCCTGGATAAGGCAAGAGAGAAACAATAGTAATGGACACCAGGTTTGGAGTAGTGAATCCTATATGAGATATATATTTGCTAAACTATGTGTGCCTTATTCCAGGCACCACGCTTGCAAACGTCTAATGAATATACTGATTCCTTCAGATCTTGTCTTGGACTGAAATTATTGAAGCGATTGAGCTTTGTTTCTCTCACACTGTAATTGAAATTCACTGTGCTTTCTATTCACTCAAGTTCTCACATTAATTGCTGCTCATTTACTTCTTAACTTTGAGACAAATCTCAAAATTCCGGCCGCAATAAAAGCAATATCAAATATAAATTAGTATCTGGACAAGAGAACCAATGAACAGCTACATAGACCTGTCAAACATCCGAGATAATTGATTGAAAAAGCAATGCCTTTCAAAAAAATCTCTATGTCCAGATCCTTTTTCAATTCAATATTCCTGCGAATAACTTAAAATTGTCACTTGATCTCTCTTAATGAGTATCTAATTAATGTCACTGTAAACCACTGAAAAAATTGAAACTTTTATTTGCTAAAATGCAAAGATTCATTCTCAATTCGTTATTAAAACAATAAGGGAACCATATTTCACCTGTCCACTAAAGTCAAGTGACCTGTTGCCCATAATTGAACATTCTAAATATTCCTACAGCTGGAGAAATCGGAGTTAAAATGGCCAAACTAAAGCAAGAATTAGACAAAATAATCCGCTCCAGAAAACTGTGGAGAGTCCGGTCAAAGAGGTCACAAAGGTTCTTGAGATCCAGTCACAACCAGCCCGAGAGTTGTGCTTGGAAAGTTTGAAGCAGACTTCCTGGCACCTTGACATGCAGCTTGTGCCTGAGCGTTATATATAGTGCTTGAGAATGACGACAAGTGAGGGGTGTTTGCTCGAAACCCATTGAATGCTTAGAATCCAGAATTTTGGTAAAGTGTTGTGAAACATTTCCCAGATCATAGAAATCAGCTCAACATTATTGAAATCAAAGTACTCGTAATGGTTTTCAAGACCACCTAATTACTGTTCGGTGAAAAACACTTTGTACGTGCCTTATTGTTCTCAGGATAAATAATCACAGCAAACATTACAGTCTCACCATATCCAAAGATATGTAAGAGAAACCTTATTATAATTGACACACTACATCTTTCCCAGACCCACGATGACACCTTATTTCTTATGGCTGAGGA